>NW_025230687.1:0-7742 GCF_018294505.1 Triticum aestivum
CTCGGGCTTGCCCTGCGGCTGCCTCAGGCGGCGTCGAGGAAATGGAGCAAGGTAGGGAAGGGGCCGCGGCGGTGCGGCTAGGGTTCCCCCGCCGCCGCCGGGGGAGGCGACGCGGGGGTCAGGGGAGGGGTTAGGAGACGACTAATCCTGGGTAATCCAAGTTCACCAAGCTAGCGGTGACTTTGTGGTCTACATGGTATGCTCGGCGCAAGGCAATTCATGAAGCTATATTTCAGAGCCCTCATCATACAATATCCTTTGTGAATTCATACATTAATGAGCTCGAACAGCTACCAAGAGGAGGTGAGCATCCAAAGGTGACGACTCAAGTTGATAATGGGCAACGGTGGCTTCCCCCGCCGGCCAATGTTACAAAGCTGAATGTGGATGGCGTGGTAGCTCACCACAAACATGGAGGCACGGCAGCGGCGGTTTGTCGCGATCATAATGGTGTCTATCTTGGTTCATCAGCGGTGGTGTTCCGAATTACAGATCCGGCGGCGCTTGAAGCATATGCGTGCAGGGAAGCCATGTCATTGGATGAGGACCTGGATGTTCAGAACCCGATTGTTGCTTCAGATTGTTAAGGAGTAGTGAATGACGTCAACCATGGGTCAGGAGGTCACCATGCACCAATGATACATGAAATCACAGCTCGTAGGAGTACTTTTCAGTCTTCTAGTTTCATCCATGAGGATAGAAACTTTAATTTTGAGGCCCATAAACTTGCCAAGTTTGCTTGTAATTTAAACTTAGGTAGACATGTGTGGCTGGGTATTCCTCATGACCCAGCTAGTGTACCTATGGACATTTCCATGAATCAATAAAGACGGCAAATTTTTCTCACAAAAAGAAAAAAACTAGCTAGCAAAGGTCTTTTTTTGCTGTAGTGATGTGGCAGCTCAAACAAGATCTCACACCTTTTCCGTCCTTCTCCGACTTGTAATCCGCATCACGTGCGTAAGTGCATGAAGCCGTGTTGCTTTACACGAAACCATGTGCCACGTCAACCAATTGTTTTTTTTAGAACACGTCAACTAGTTGTTGGCTTGCTTTAGGGCATCTCGAACGCCGATCCGCATGCGTATCAACTGTGCTGTCTCGACAACGGAAGGCATCCAACGCGGTCCAGTATCGATCCACGGCATGATCCGGACTTAATTTCTTCCGCAAACCGGAGACAAACATGAGGGCCTTTGCGGGGCTCCAGACCAATCCCACGCCCTCTTCTAACTGCCCCGGCCCACCAAAATCCCTCCTACGCCCGACGCCACCTGCCCGTATTCATGTTGCTATAGAGCGCGCCACTCAATATTGAAGACGGCTCAGGGCGGACGCGACCTCTCACTGCCTCCGCCACTGAAGCGGCGCGCCGGCCGATGGTGCTGACCACGACACGTCTTCGGCGTCCGTGCTTATTCAATGCAGAAGACGGGTGACTGGACGAGACATGATGAATATCTACCGCGCCCGTTCAATGCCACTGCGCATCCGTATGCTGCCAGTAAGCAGGCTCGCTGGTCGAGAAACCCACTCCGGCGCCGCTCATTGACGCACCCGGACGCCTCGCCTCGCCGGAACCCGCTATTTAAAGGCGTCCATACCCGGCTAACTCCACACCACACCACAACACCCTCCCCATCCTTCTCTGTTGCACTGCATCCACCATGATTGTAGGTGGCGAAGCTTTGTGAGAGAGCCTTTCCACAGAGATGAAGCATGCCATGCCAGGCAGATCGGGGCCGGCTGGTCGGCCAGCTCGCCCAAGTTCTTCGACGACGAGGACGACACCACGATGGAGACGGGTTACGACGACATTGCCCCATCTCCTGCGCCTCCTTTGCACGCCGACTTCATCATGGAGCAGGTGCAGGTGCTCTGCAACGCCGCCATGGCGGAGGTGCAGCCTGCGTCGGCGCCTTTGTCGGCATTCCAGTAGACGCATGAGGAACATCGGTACAACATGTTCCTCCTGGAGCAGCACTAGCTAGTGGAGGACCAGATCTACGACGCCGTCCGCGCTCAAGCCGCCGCTCGCCAGGAAGCGGCCGCCATGAGGCGCAGTGGCAGGCGATCGCGGAGGTGAACAAGGCTAGGTGCGCCTCCTATGCGCCGTCGGTGAACCATTAGGCGGTCCGGTGGGACGACGACAACGCCAACACTACCATCTCCATCGCCGACCTCACGTCCACCGGCGCCCGACAGGTCGCGGACTCCTTCGAGGATGAGTAGGCCACAGGAGGCGGCAATGCCTCGTTTCCCATATGGGCCGGTCCGTCTCTTCTGTTATACTCTTTCTCGCCGGAGACCACACCTTCACTTCATCGGTCTTATCACCGGTGGTCATGAAGGCGGCGGATGGAGGACGACGCGGGCTTGGACGCCGGGCAGTGGCGGAGGCAGGGGGGACCAGCAGGGGCCCTGGCCCCCCCTAACACCAGGATTCTACATGTAATTTGCTATGAACAGTGGCAAAATTAGTACTAATTTGCTGCTAAAAAACTACTTTTCAACACTTTGGCCCTCCTCAGCCTGTTTTATTAGTACTTGGCCCCCCTAATATATATTTTCTGGCTCCGCCACTGACACCGGGCACCACCGCCGTAGGATATGTTTAGGGTCAGGTCTTTTTTTTTGGTTCTAAATGTTTGAAATGTAATGAAAATCCGCCGTGTTTGTATGAAATCCGTTATATTTATATAAAATTCGGTCTTGTTTGCATGAATTTTGTTCGGTTTGTTGAAAAAAAAAATGAAATGTAGGTGGCTACGGTTGGATGACGGCCTTCCGCATCCGAGTCTACGGACTGATCCCCTATACGCGGACTGGATGACTGATGAGAGGAAATTTACGGGTGGCGTTGAAAGATGGCCTTCGGACATTAATCCTCCATCGATCGCCAGCATGTCCACCTCTGGATGCATGTCGACCCACGCATGCATGCATGCATGCATGCAATGCAACAAAGCGTAGGTGGTACGTCTATCCGCGGATCTACGTCCTATGTCAACCTCTGGAATCATGCATGTCGACCCATCACTATCCGCCGGTTGCAGATGCTCTTAAACCAAGATAAATATCCGGTGCAGGATTCAGCCTGTGAAACGTAGGTGGTACGTCCTAGGGTTCTTCACGTGAGTCCTTTGCATGCAGCTTTGACTTTAGTTCCCAGCTTTGCCTGTGTTTCCCTTTGCTCTCGTGCAGAGCTGGTGATCCATCTCGCTCGGTCCAGTGCAGCGAGCGCGTTACACGTACGCCCGGTTAGGGAAGAGCTCGTGACTTCAGCCAAGCCCAAACTAATGAAGGAGCAGGTAGCTAGCCATTAATTAGTACTACCACTGAAAAATAATTCATTTCTGCCCACCTTTGCCGTGTAGTGATGTAGCAGTTCAAACTAGGCATGTTTGGTTTGCAGCCTAAGGTTGCCACGCGCTTAGGCGTGCCACAATATCTTAGCATGTATTTGGTTTATTGTTACATGTGTGACTTGCCACACTTTTCTAGCTACATGGTCTATATGTCATAAATTCAACTTCTTGTCAAATCTTGTCACACTTGTGGTGCCATTTTGTTAGCCACAATTTTAATGGCAGCCACACTTTGCCTAAAATTAATTGTGACAAAGTTAATCATGAACCAACCAGACCCCAGTAGATTTCCCACTTTTTCCGCCCTGTCCTTCTCCGACGTGTAATCCGCATCATATCATCGGTGCCTATACGTTCCAGCTAAGGGCCTGATTTAAGGCGCCCGTGCGTACGTGCATGCAGCTAGCCATGCTGCTTTACACGAAACCATGTGGCACGTCGATCAACTAACTGTTTGCTCGATCGCCAGCATGTCACCCTCTGGATGTCGACCCATGCATGCCATGCAACAAAAGAAAGAAAGAAAGAGCCGCCATAACTCCACTGCACGAGCATCCTCACGGCTACACAGCCTAGCAATAGCAATGCAGCCGTACGTACGTACGAGAGAAGAGACGACCCATGGATGCAAACTTCCCATCTCCCTCTCCAGATCTCTTGCTATATATGCTAGCTACACATGAGCTGTTCTCTCTCTCTCACGAGTCTTTAAGAACCCTACAGATCTTAGCATTGTCCCTCCCATATTCATCTAGCCATAGCTTCGATCGCCTCTCATTGACATACGTAGATCCGCACCGCATGTCTACCCTTGAGGCCATGATCCTTCTGCTGCTGCTGCTCACGCCCACTGCCGCCGGCGAGGGGGCGAGGAGGCCGCCGGCGACGTCTGCGCCGTTCAGGGCGCCGCTGCACGGCCGGCAGCCGCTCTTCCGTGGTCGAGCGGCCAATGGGTGCATGCCGCGGGGCTCCCGCGTGCCGCCGTCCGCTCCCAGCCGGTACGCCAACTACCACACCCTCGACGCGGGCGTGTGCGACCACGCCGGTGGCCGGAGCCGGAAGCCGTGAGCCGAGCTGAGCATCGTATCGTGTTCTTTCTTTGGAGAAGGTCATCGATTCTTCTTTTTTTCTTACGAAGAATATATATACACAAGTTATGCTGAAAGATGAAGGATACATAATCTGTCCAATTACTGGATGTTTTTCTCCCTCTTCTTCAAAGAAGAAACGGGGTTTGATTATGGATCTAGACTGTGAGATTTAATCTCCTGTAATTTTCGCGTCTCAGACCGTTAAATAAGTTCTGGTCAATTTTTCGTATATATATCGTTCAGTTTGTTTCTCGATCTGGTGGAGAATGTGATCACTCATGTTTTTTTTTCCTTCTTAGTTTCGTTTCCTATGATGTCTGTGATGGAGATCAGAATAGTTGCGAAAAAGAGAAAAAGGATTCTAGAGATCAAAGGGCAGTGCTAGGCGCCGGCGCACCGGCCCAAAATTGGACCGGTCGGCTGCCGAGCGTACGATGAAGTCTTTGCTAACCGTACGATACAACTTGTATTCGTCCCCCAAAAAGTCAAACGCGAATGAAAGAGCGGATTGAGGGGTTAAAGGCAGTGAATTGGCTCAGACACACTCAACGGCCGCCCTCACTTGCCGTCAAATTCTCGTGCTTGCCAGCCGCCTGCACTTGTCCTTGGCTTCTCGTGCTTGCCGGCCACCCATGCCACCACACACGCCATCCGCGCTCGCCGGTCGCTTATGCCACTACGCTCGCCTCGGCTCGTCATGGTCGCGGCACGAACACGGGAGAGTTCCAGCAAGGGGCCAGCATCGACTTGCCGGTTCCAGTACTTGGTTGAAGCAAAAACGACAAAACCTCCAGTACTTGGTTGAAGCAAAAACATTTGCCGGTTCCAGCGAAAATTAATGGTGGTTCCAACAAAAATCTGAAGCAACAAAAACCTCCCATACTCGATTAAAGCAAAAAAACTTGACGGTTCCAGCAAATATTAATGATGGTTTCAGCAAAAATCATACTAGCAGAAACTTCAGTGGTCGATTCTAACAAAGAGATTTGATGGTTCCAACAAATATTAAGGACAATACTAACGCTCACACGTGTGGTGTGAGTCAAACCCGGCCACACGCCCTATAACACACAGACTGTGGCACGTCACCGCATGCATGCATGTGAAAATCTTTTTGGATATTCAGTTTTTAAAATGTTTTATCTCTTAAATGAAAAATCCGATTGAAGATACGTTTTCACCATTAAATCTCATGCGTGAGATCTTCGAAACTAGATCTCATATCAATATATTTTGACGAACTTTTTTTGGGTTAAAAGTTGCCATGTCTATTGCATAGGAATTACCATGATGTTTACGCTGAAGTTGCCATGCTATGTTTCAACTATTTTCTTCTACATTTAAAAGTAAATTTTGATGTATTATAAAACGGGGAATTAAGAAACTAGACTTGCCATGAACCATAAACTTAAATTGCCAGGATACATGCACTTAAAATTGCCATGGTTCATACAGAAAATAATTTTCATGGTCAAAGTACTATAATTCCCATCATCAAAAAACTAAAATTTCCGTGCTCTACAAACTAAAATTGCCACATGGCAACTTTAGTTTAAGCACTATGGCAATTATAGTGTAAACATCATGGCAACTTTTGGGCAAATAAAATTTCATCGAAACATATCAACACGGGGTCTAGTTTTGAAGATCTCTCGAGAGGGATTTAATGATGAAAACGGATTTTTAATTTGATTTTTTAATAAGGAGATAAAACATTTTTAAGCCGAAAACCTAAAAGATTCATGCTGATGTCATCTGTTTATACGTGGCAAAATGAGTGGTGATGAAGGCGTGAGGGCGATGTGCAAGATGCAACACGTGTGAGCATTAGTTTTTTCAAATATTAATGGTGGTTCCAGCAAAAATCATACCAGCAAAACACTCCGGTAGTAGTAAACGAATTTACCTGTTCCAGCAAAATGTAACGCTGGTTCCAGCAAAATAATCTCAGCAGCAAAAACCACCAAAGCGGATTGTAGCAACCAAAAAAGCCACTTCCAACAAAAACAAATACTGGATCCAGCAAAAAAACACGCCGCATGGCGAGGGCGTGTCCGGTTCCAACATCAGAAAAACACTGGTTCCAGCATCATCACGTGCCAGTTGCAGCTCCACAGATGGTTGGTTCCAGCACCTCCTGAATCTTTACCTTGTCAGTTATAGCTCGCCTCTCGAACGGCTTCAGCGCCACCCATCATCGCCGACGGCTGGTACGGACATTCGTGGTGGTGTGGCCGCGCGACAGCCTAGGCATGTGGGGAAGAGTAGAGAGGGGAGGAAGATCGAGCTCGCGAGAGGCTTGCTGGTTGCGGGGAAGAAAGCAGCAGCCCTAGTAATGGTGGTCATTGACGACTGCGCGTGGGATCTAGCGGATGGCGGCATGGAGAAAGATGGAGAATGGCTACGGCTGTGTTGGAGTAGAAAAATGGATGGATGAAAGAAACTCACGTGATAAGATAACGCTCTGGTAAGCGGTCGTGTGTGCAGGACCCATGTGGGGACGTGGCTCTACGAGGCAACTGGCGGAATTTCGGCCGGCTGACCGGCACCAAAAGTTTTCCAAGATCAAAAGCCATGTTTGGCCGCAAGGGGAGATGTTTAAAGGAAAGAATTGACCTGGGTGGAATATTCCTAGCAAAATTGAAACCCCGGGGAAAATGAGCTTCACCATGGACTAGGCCATTCTCCCTTCTCCCCTGTTCCCGCGACACGCCCCGCGCATGCGTCCCAGGGCGCCCGGCTCCACCGCCAGCGCTTGAGCCTCCCCTCCCCTGGTACTCTCCTCCTCTTGCCCCCACCGAAGAGCGTCCATTAGGCGAAGCCCGTGCGACGCAGGCGGAGGTGGGGCATCTCCTTCTGCCCTGTTTGAGGTTCTGGTGGCGCGGTTCAGCCACTCATGGGGCGTGGAGTCCGGCGGGGCTCCCGGCGACGGGGAGACTGGATCCGTCAGCTGTTGTGCTGGGAGGTGGTGGTGCGCTGCCGTAGCGCTGGTGGCGGGGATTTGGTTGGGTTGGCCGATCGGGATCTTTATCTGTTGTGGGGCGACGTGACTGGTGTGGTGGTGGTGCCCCCGCCGGGCAAGGGGGGGAGGGTGGAGCCAGCCCCTTCCCTCGCCCTTGCAGCGCGTCGTGGTGGAGCTTGCTCTAGCCCAGATCTGTGTCAAGCAGGGCCTTCAGCCTGGCTGGTGGTGGCAACCGGCGCAGGGGGGGGGGGTGGCCGCCACCTTCCTCCTGAGGTGGTCACAGCCATGGTGTTGGTGGCCGCCTCGGCCAATCGTGTGCCG
>NW_025230687.1:8412-13314 GCF_018294505.1 Triticum aestivum
CCATTGAGCCGGAGGGGCGGTCGTGACCGGGGGTCAGGGCAGCCGGCGTCTTTTCATCCGTTGGTGGCTCCGTCGTTGGTTTGGGGCCAGGACGGCTTTGGCCAGGTGGCTTGACAGGGACCGACGACTTTCTCGCAGCGAAAGGCGGTTGTTCTTCCTCGACATGGTGGTCACGCATCAGTGCCTCGGGAGAAATGGTCCAGCGAAAGTTTCGCAAGGCCTTGGCCGTTGCTGGCTACGACGATGTTTAAGGACGCCGTTTTCCTCCTCAGAGGTGTTGCTCCCTGTCCATCATCCCCGAGCCATCCGACTTCCTCACCGGTGTTGTGTCCTACATTCCTCGGCGTCTTCTTTGGCAGGGTTCATCAGTTTTTTTTGGTTCCAATGTTCCTCTAGGTGCCTCTTGTCGCCGATAATGTACCTCGATGTCTTGGCCTCTTATATACGACAGTCTCCTTTCTATGCGAGGTCATCCCAGGACCGGGGGGTTGCCGGGATCAGAGTCATGCGGGTAGGCTGCCGGTGGTATTTGTTAGAGCGTGGGCGTATCTTTTGTAGAAAGAATTAAACTCTCTTGCTTCACTCATATCTATTTAGAGAGATGATAGGAATTGGTCATTCACATGGTTAGTCATAAAATCCCACATAACTTGTAGATCGCTGAATATGATATGTTTGATTCCTTGCAATAGTTTTGCGATATAGAGATATTAATATGTGGGAGGTTCTCGTAGATAGTTGTGTTTAGTAAGGATATCGGAGTTAAGGTTTGTGATTCCCGTAGCATGCACGTATGGTAAAAGTTGTGTGACAAATTTGTTGCATGGGGTACTTTTTTAATTGTCTTCCTTATGTGTGAAGGTCGGGATCACGTGATGGTTAACTCCTACCAACCCTTCCCCTAGGAGCATGTGTAGTAGTACTTTGCTTTGAGGGCAAGTAGACTTTTGCAATAAGTATGAGTTCTTTATGACTAATGTGAGTCCATGGATTATACGTACTCTTACCTTTCCGCAATTTGCTAGCCTCTACGGTACCGTGCATTGCCCTTTCTCACCTCGAGAGGTGGTGCAAACTTCGCCGGTGCATCCAAACCCTGTGATATGATACGCTCTATCACACATAAGCCTCCTTATATCTTTCTCAAAACAGCCACCATACCGACCTATCGTGGCATTTCCATAGCCATTCCGAGATATATTGCCATGAAACTTCCATCATCATCATATACATGAATTGAGCATTCTTTGTCATATTGCTTTGCATGATCGTAAGATAGCTAGCGTGATGTTTTCATGGCTTGTCCGTTTTTTTATGTCATTGCTACGCTAGATCATTGCACATCCCGGTACACCACCGGAGGCATGCATATAGAGTCATATCTTTGTTCTAGATATCGAGTTGTAATATTGAGTTGTAAGTAAATAAAAGTGTGATGATCATCATTATTAGAGCATTGCCCCAGTGAGGAAAGGATGAAGGAGACTATGATTCCCCACAAGTCGGGATGAGACTCCAGACTTTATGAAAAATAAAAGAGGCCAAAGAAGCCCAAATAAAAAAAGAGGTCAAAGAAGCCCACCAAAAAAAGAAAAAAAGAAAAAAATGAGAAAATAAAAAAATGAGAGAAAAAGAGAGAAGGGGCAATGTTACTATCCTTTAACCACACTTGTGCTTCAGAGTAGCACCATGTTCTTCATATAGAGAGTCTCTTGAGTTATCACTTTCATATACTAGTGGGAATTTTCATTATAGAATTTGGCTTGTATATTCCAATGATGGGCTTCCTCAAATGCCCGAGGTCTTCATGAGCAAGCAAGTTGGATGCACACCAACTTAGTTTCCAATTTGAGCTTTCATACACTTATAGCTCTTAGTGCCTCCGTTGCATGGCAATCCCTACTCCTCGCATTGACATCAATTGATGGGAATCTCCATAGCCCGTTGATTAGCCGCGTCGATGTGAGACTTTCTCCCTTTTTGTCTCTCCACATAAACCTCCACCATCATATACTACTCCACCTATAGTGCTATGTCCATGGCTTGCGCTCATGTATTGCGTAAGAGTTGAAAAAGCTGAAGCGCGTTAAAAAGTATGAACCAATTGCTTGGTTGAAACCGGAGTTGTGCATGATGGGAGTATTTTGTGTGATGAAAATGAAGCATGGCCTAACTGTATGATATTGTAGGGATAGCGTTCTTTAGCATTGATATTTTAAAAGACATGATTGTTTGTTGGGATGCCCTAAGTATTATTGTTTTTATGTCAAATGATAGACTATTGCCTTGAATCACTCGTGTCCTAATATTCATGCCATGATTAGACATATGATCAAGATTATGCTAGGTAGCATTCCACATCAAAAATTATCTTTTTTATCATTTACCTACTCGAGGACGTGCGGGAATTAAGCTTGGGGATGCTGATACGTCTCCGTCGTATCTATAATTTTTTATTGTTCCATGCCAATATTCTTTAACTTTCATAACTTTTGGCAACTTTTTATACTATTTTTGGGACTAACATATTGATCCAGTGCCCAGTGCCAGTTTCTGTCTGTTGCATGTTTTATGTTTCTTAGAAAACCCATATCAAACGGAGTCCAAACGGGATAAAAATGGACAGAGAATTATTTGGAATATTTATGATTTTTGGGAAGTAAAACCAACGCGAGACGGTGCCCGAGGGGGCCAGGAGACAAGGGGCGCGCCCCATGGAGGCAGGCTCACCTTGGACTCTCCTAGGCACCCTGTAAGGCTGTTGATACTCTTCTTTTGCCGCAAGAAAGCTAATTTTATGACAAAGATCTGGGCGAAAGATTCACCCCAATCGGAGTTACGGATCTCCGGATATAAAAGAAACGGTGAAGGGGAAGAATCTGAAAACGCAAAAACAGAGAGATACATAGAGATATATCCAATCTTGGAGGGGCTCTCGCCCCTCCCACGCCATAGGAGCCAAGGACCAGAGGAGAAACCCTTCTCCCATCTAGGTAGGAGGTCAACGAAGGAGAATAAGAAGGGGGCTCTCTCCCCCTTGCTTCCGGTGGCGTCGGAGCGCTGCCGGGGGCCATCATCATCACCGTGATCTTCACCAACACCTCCATCATCTTCACCAACATCTCCATCACCTTCCCCCTTCTATATTCAGCAGTCCACTTTCCCGCATCCCACTGTACCCTCTACTTGAACATGGTGCTTTATGCTTCATATTATTATCCAATGATGTGTTGCCATCCTATGATGTCTGAGTACATTTTCGTTGTCCTATCGGTGATTGATGAATTGCTATGATTGATTTGAGTTGCATGTTTTATTATTGGTGTTGTCCTATGGTGCTCTCCTGTCTCTCAAGTGTGAGGGATCCCCGCTGTAGGGTTTGCAATATGTCCATCATTTGCTTATGGTGGTTGCGTGAGTGACAGAAGCACAGACCCGAGTAAGTAGGTTGTTTGCGTATGGGATAAAGGGGACTTGATGCTCTAATGCTATGGTTGGATTTTACCTTAATGATCTTTAGTAGTTGCGGATGCTTGCTAGAGTTCCAATCATAAGTGCATATGATCCAAGAAGAGAAAGTATGTTAGCTTATGCCTCTATCTCAAATAAAATTGCAATAGTGATTATCGGTCTAGTAAAGGAATCAATTTCTTAGGGACAATTTCACAACTCCTACCACCACTTTTCCACACTCGCTATATTTACTTTATTGCTTCTTTATCTAAACAGCCCCTACTTTTTATTTATGTGCTCTTTATTATCTTGCAAACTTATCCAACAACACCTACAAAGTACTTCTAGTTTCATACTTGTTCTAGGTAAAGCGAACACTAAGCGTGCGTACAGTCGTATCAGTGGCAGATAGGACTTGAGAGAGTATTTGTTCTACCTTTACCTCCTTGTTGGGTTCGACATTCTTACTTATCGAAAGAGGCTACAATTATCCCCTACACTTGTGGGTTATCAAGACTAATGCCACACACACACAATTTCCATCATATCTCCCAATTATCATATCACACACACATAAACATATTTCCATTTTGCAAAAGCATGAAATTTTAATCACCTCTATCTCGAGATCGAGCACACGGTGGAGATGATGATGTAGGGAGATCAAAAGTGCACAAAGCTCTTCTTGACAAAGATAGACCTAGTTAGGGGGCAAATAAGTCACTTAACTTAATGCTACATCTACGTAGCTAGCTAATTTGGGAGGAGACAACTTCAACTAGTGGAGGGGGAGGGAAAAAGAGAAAGGAGATGCATTAATGGAGTGGTGTAGTTAGCTAGGAGTAATGAAGAGAGAAAAAGATAGGTAGAAGAGGGAGAGTAATGGGGGAGAAGTATTGAGGAGGAAGAAGAGTGAGAGAGGGAGGATGTGGGAGGTAGGGGAAAGGGAAGAGAGGAGATGGGGGAGGGGAGGACGGGTGGGAAAAGGTGGTGGTGTGTTGCATCTTAGCAGTAGCGCGGGAGGAAAAACGCGCTACTGATAAGAGCGTAGCAGCAACACAATTTTCCCACACGCGCTACTGCTAAGCGGGGCCAATCGTGTGGCCAATTTCAAAATTAGTAGCAGCGACGTGTGTAAAAAGTGCACTACTACTATTGCATTAGCAGTAGAGCGTGTCACGACACCGCGCTGCTGCTAAACTTAGGTTGGTGGATACTGTCGGTCGATATTTGTAGCAGCGCGGTTTGGCTAGCACGTGCTACTACTAAATTCGTATTAGTAGCAAGTTCTGGCTACCCACGCTACTGCTAGCTTCTTTTTGTGCCGCGCTGCTGCTAACATTCTCTGAATAAGGTTTTCCCTAGTAGTATGAGACACATACCCATACCTCGCACCTAAGCTTAACATCTAAAGCCGGAAGCCCCGACCGAGCCATCTACCAGGTCTGG
>NW_025230688.1:0-13309 GCF_018294505.1 Triticum aestivum
AGATTAAATGAAGAAGAAATAAAGAAAAATAAAAAATGAATAAAACCGAAAAAAGACCAAACAAAACAAAAAGGAAACCAGGCTAAGAGGATGCGCAACAAGAAGAATAAAAGAAGTAATTAGGCACAACAAGTAAGCTGCCCAGTTGGTTGTAGCGGGTGGAAGAGATCCAAGAGGTTTGGAGTTTGAATTCTAATTCATGTACGTATTTTTTGAAGGTTAAAAAAAAGATAAACACTACTCCATGTACAGCGTATACGTATACAGTGAGAGAAGAGTTTATAAAATATGACCATCGTGCCCTTTCTTATAAAGAGGTATGGGCTAATTTGAGCCGTCCTTGCGTTTAGCGGGAGTGTACCAAATCAGAAGTGAATTTTTATTATGTTTGAGATTTTTTGTACTTCCGGTGAACTTTTATAATAGATCTGATCATTTTTGGAAGAAAGAAAAATTAGCCGTGCACATTTTCTTGCTTTATACTAACAGTTTTGCTAGGTCTCAGTCGACTTAGACTTCGTTATGTCTCGGTCGATGTTATATTCCATTGATCTTGCATTAAGATTCGTACAAAAAATTTCTTTCAGTTTTTTATTTTTCTTCTCATATACTATATCACTTGAGTGAGACTTGGTTAAGTCTCAGTCGACTGAGACCTAGACACACCCTTATACTAATACATTTGATGTATCTACCACGATTTTTTGATAGAATGAGAAGTCATGCGTTTTGTCGTTCTCCTATGAAAATGTAAGCCAAACTTGTAATACATCGGCCAAACTATATTTGGGAGAGTACTGCACGCTGATCCGGCCAATTTCGATCAGGCAGCAGCGTACTACTCCAGCTCTAAGCGTGTGCGACGGTATATGCATGTGGACAGCGCACTTTGCCTCACCATCGGGGAAACAAGAATTTTTTTTCGGAGAAGAAGAAGAAGAAGAAGAAGATACGCAGAGAGGAGAACAAGCACCGTCGTCGGATACAAACATCCATGGACTCCCAGTCAATACGTACGTACGACTACGGCGTATGAACGCGCGCGGATCCATCGACGAAAAGTATGGAATCCGCTCGTATGCCCGTCTTGCTCGCCATGCGCGCGCGTATAAATAGAAGCGCGGGCAGCATGGTTGCTACGTGCTTAAGTAGCTCGCTCGTAAACCATTGCATTGCCAGAAGAAGCAAGCAAACTAGCTAGCTAGCTAGAAAAATGGCGCCGATTCACAGTAACAGCTCTCGCCGCCTCGACGGCACGGTGCTTGCGCTTCTGCTCGTGCTCGTGGCCGCCACTGCCTTTGTCGGCGCTGCCGCGGCGCGAGGGGACGCGCTGGCCGCCCGGCACGAGCGGTGGACGGCCAAGTACGGGCGCGCGTACACGGACGCTGCCGAGAAATTGCACCGGCAGGAGGTGTTCGCGGCCAACGCGCGCCACGTAGACGCTGTCAACCGGGCGGGCAACCGGACGTACACCCTCGGGCTCAACCAGTTCTCCGACCTCACCAACGAAGAGTTCGTGGAGAAGCACCTCGGGTACCGTCACCAGCCGGGCGGGCTCCGTCCCGAGGACACGCCGGTGGCCGCGGTGAACATGTCCAAGGCTCAGTTCCAGTCCACGCCGGACAGCTTGGACTGGAGGGCCCAGGGCGCCGTCACCCAAGTCAAGAACCAAGCCCCATGTGGTAAGGATCTGCAGGCCAAAGTTGGCAAATGAATAAATGTTGACACGTACGTAAAAACAACGTTGCGTCTGTGTAGGGAGTTGCTGGGCGTTCGCGGCGGTGGCGGCGACCGAGGGGCTCGTACAGATCGCCACCGGCAACCTCATCTCCATGTCAGAGCAGCAGGTGCTCGACTGCACGGGCGACACTAGCACCTGCAAGGGTGGCTCCGTCATCGCCGCCCTACGTTACGTCGCCGCAAGCGGCGGCCTGCAGCCGGAGGCAGCCTACGCATATACCGGCCAGCAGGGCGCGTGCCGCAGCGTCATGCCAAATTCGGCCGCCTCCGTTGGCGCCCCCCGCTGGGTGGGCCTGAACGGCGATGAGGACGCGTTGCGGGAGCTGGCTGCCAGCCAACTGGTGGCCGTGGGCGTGGAGGCGGACCCTGACTTTCAGCACTACAAGAGCGGCGTGTTCGTCGGTAGTTCGTCGTGCGGGCAAAACCTGAACCACGCCGTGACGGTGGTGGGGTACGGGGCGGACGGCGGCGGGCAGGAGTACTGGTTGGTGAAGAACCAGTGGGGGACGGGGTGGGGTGAGGGGGGCTATATGCGCCTCACGCGCGGGAACGGCGGAAACTGCGGCATGGCCACCGTTGCCTACTATCCGACCGTGGACAGCTCTTAAACACCAGAACTACTACTACATCAGTCAGTCCATGCATCATCGAGTATGATCTATCATCTACTGTATAAGCTACATACAATACGATGCAGCTGCACACTGCAATACGACGTATGTACAGATTTATTATATTTGAATAAAGCATGCATGGATCCTTGTACAAAGGATCCATTTGCCTATGTAATAGTAATAGCACCAACTTGTAAGCTTGTATATGAAAATAAACACTGCTTGTACTACATCAGTCAATGCAACATTGAGTATTAATTGGTTTATCAGCTAGCTACAGTATGATGTATATATGGATTTCGAATCTTTTTGAAAAAAATGGATTGAACACATGCTTCGATCGTCGTAGGAACCATGCATTTGCCTACGTACCTAATATATAGTATGAACTTGGAAGCTTGTATATTATGAAAATAAAGTTTTTCAAATTCAATGAAACGGACGTTCCTCAATGTTCTTCCCATGTCCCGCCTTTCCGTCTTTCTCATGCCGGTTCTTCTTCCTCTCACAACCCGACACAAATCTGCATCATCTATATTTGTCTCGTATAACCTCATTGCAGGAGCATTTTCACCAAAATGGTACGATAGGCTATGTTGCAACATTATGGAACCGGCTACTGAACAAGTGACTGAATTCTCATTTTAGGTCATTCACTTTTTTTTTCGTATTCCGTCTTGTCCAGGTGAACATGCATGCATGCGGGTGAGTTTCCTGTTAAATTTTTGCATCGCGTGCAATTGATGATCATGTTCACTCAGGTGAGCTTTGCTGAATGTTTATTTAGTTGCATTGCTTGATGAATTGATAGGACTATTTGAGTGCACGCATGTCACATACATATGCCAAAATACACAGTTTAAGCCTCCGGTATATTCTAGTTGCTTTTTTTTTTGAAAAGGAGGATTACCCCCGGCCTCTGCATCTGGGCGATGCATACGGCCACTTTATTAATGATTCTCACAAGACCTTACAAAGTCATACAACAGTAAGACTAAAGCCGCCGTCTAAGCAAACAAACTGTCGCTACACCTATCCAGTTGATGAAGGGGCGCAGATAGCCTCGGCCTAATACCAAACAGACATCGCAGCCAAGCCTAACATCTAAGACCTGAGACCCTAAACTAGCCACTTGCCGGGTCTGGGGCACACACTGGTCCGACGTGCTCTCAGAGGCCGCCGCCGCCAACTACCACCGCTCCATCTTTAGAACTGTACTGATGCATCAACCTTGCTCGGTCTAGCTATCGTCGACGCCACCACGGCGCCCAACGGCACCTCCTCCCTGCGCACAAACAGCTGAGCACGTCGCGGTTGCCACTGATACACCTCAGCGCCATGCTGCCAAGTACCACCAGCCGACACAGCTTGAAGTCCTTGGAAGATCTGTCGTGCGTAGCACCTGCCGACTAGGCATGACAGAGCGTAGCATCTGTCGGTCAGGCATGACTTGCCATCTCCACCGAAGCTCCGTGCAAGACGAAGCCGTTGCACCTCCTGCCTCTGACTTCCAGCGCTACTCCACAAACGATGCTCCCAGGAGAGAAACGACACCGCAGTGCCGCCATCGTCCGATCTGGAACACCAGATCCTAGGGTTTCCCCCGGAGCAGCACGAGTGGGTCGACAGTAGTTACACGACGATGACTTCATCAAGGTAACGACGTAGAACGCCGCCATCGCCTGTCGTCGGCTCGGTTTTCACCGGCAAGCATGTCTCCCCAACTCGCAGCCGGGACTAGATGATGGATCTCGAGATCCGATCACCAAGCTTCTGGCCGGCCACCGCCGATGAGGAAGATGACCACCACCACTGACTACATCAGCCAGAACAGATCGGCCATGGGTGCCGCCAAGCAGTCCACCAGGCCCTCGACGCCGCCGCCGATCTAAAGCCAGATGACATGCCGCCAAATACCGCATCGCGCCGCCACCCGATCCAGGCCAGCCGCCGCAGCAGCCGCCCGTGGCCCGAGGCAGGGCCGACCGCCGCCGCCGTCGAAGGCAACGTCGTCGCTTCTAGATCGGCGGCGGCGGGAGGAGGGGAGGAAGATGGGCTAAGCCCCGGCGGCGGCTAGGGTTGGGGAGTCGCTCGAGCGGGGGGCGACGCGGGGGCCTGAGACCAAAAATAACCTAGGAAACTTTCCTACCTTCTTAACTAGTGTCACACTAGTGCAATATAAATTTAAAAAAGAACATAAACTAAAGAAAAGAATAGATACAAATATAAAATATGGAGTGCATTGCGTGGTCAGATAATACATGCATGTTTGTTGCTTCTCCTCACCGTGCACCATTCATAGATTGAGGAGGATGAAAGGACCCACCATTTTGGCATCATGTGCATGCTATTTCCTGGGCATGTCATAAATGGATGGGTTACACATACATGCCATTCAGAGCCAAACTTTGTTGGATAAATGGATGGGAGTACATGTGAAAGAACATGCGGTGCCCCCATGTTTGGTTTTGGTAATTAATGACAATCTCTATGGACTAATGGTTGTCTTGAGTTATATTTGAAGGATTTTTCCATAGGCTTTTCTTGAAGTCCATGTGTTGGTTTCAAGGAGTTTATGAGTTGACCAAGGTGCTATGAAGGAATTATCCAAAGATTGGTCATGTGAGTGTTGAGCTTATTGCAACCATGTCTTGAGGAAGAAGATTGTGCAATCATTCATGTTTACCTTCAAGACATCATCCAAATGAAGAGAGTTGGAAAGATTCAAGGCTGATCAAGACTAAGTCAAGAGTGAATCAAGTTGATCAACTCACAAAGCGTAGAAGATGTACCGAGAGGGATCAAGTGATCCCATGGTATGGTAAGCATTGTCCATTGTGCTTTGTGTACTAACCCATGGTCTATGTGAGAGTTCTATGTGGGGTTAGGTACGTGTTCATGGGCTTGGATCAAGAGGAAGATATAACTCAACCCATGGAGAGGATGACATCAAGTGGTGATCGTCATCCAGATTGCAAGTTCAAGTGGAGCATGACGAAGAGATCAAGTGCTTGAAGCTTGTCATCCATTGTTGTGTCAATGGACTTGTGAAGATGTGCCGAATAGTGGCTCACCCATAGTGGAGTATGGGGGAGCAATCATCTAGTCTTCATCGACCCAACGCAATCAAGAAAGGTGGTCCATCTTGAGGAGGACAAGATCATCATCATCATCTATCTCAAGTGGATCATGTGCAAGGCAAAGGTTTGCTCTTGATAGGTTTTCTATTTTTCTGGTCTCATCGTGGTAGTTTGGAGACCGGGTTATAGGATCGATAGCTGTACTATCAAGGGGGGCTCTCAAGTGAGTAGCTTGATTGTATCGTTCGTCGAGAGCTCAAACCATTGCATCCTTGCATCATCTTTCTTGATTCTTATTTATATTTGCTTTTGAGGTTTTAGAGCTTGTGGTTATCTTCGTGACAAGCTCTAGTTCATCGAAAACGGATTTCATATGCTTCTTCTATCGCGTTTTCGGTGTTGGAGGTTTTACCGGTCTTTTTCGAGGAAAGGTTCTCGCCATTTTCTCACGGGACTTTTCTAATTTTCTTCTTATTGATATTCTATCAAGAATGTGTTAGCCCTTGTCGGTAGCTTTCCAACAAACTTGGTTTCGTTGAATTCGGAGTCCGTTTGTAGAAGTTGTGGCAGTTTTGGTGTTCTGAAAAGGCTGCAGCGGTACTACCGCGGATAGGAGCGGATGTAATTTTTTACTACCGTTCCAGAGCGGTACTAGCGCGGCTTCTACACCGGTAGTACCGCTCCGGACCAAAAACTCGTCACAAGTCCAGCGATGGTAGGCACGGATGTATTTTTTTAGTACCGCTCGCAAGCAGTAGTATCGCTACCCTTTGAGGTAGTACCGCTCCCCTAGCGGTAATACCGTGAGGTCGAGCGGTAGTACCCCTCGGTGCGGGCTGTGAGCATAACGGTTGGATTTTTTCCGACCTATAAAAGGGGGTCTTCTTCCCCAATGAACCTTATCCTTTGAGCTCATGTTCTTCCCCCATTGTTGACCTTCTTCGAGCTTGCTAACTCTCAATCCCTCCATGGATTCTTGCTAGTTTTGAGGGAAAAGAGAGAGGAGATCTAGATCCACATTTCCACCAATCACTTTCTCCTCAATGTGAGGGGAACCCCTTGGATCTAGATCTTGGAGTTCTTAGTGTTTCTCCTTCTTGTTCTTCCTCTCATTTTCCTCCCTAGCATTAGTTGCTTCGGTGGGATTTGAGAGAGAAGGACTTATGCACTCTGTGTGCCCTTGCCATTGCATTTGGTGCATCGATTTGAGTTCTCCACGGTGATATGTGGAAGTTACAAGTTGATAAGCTTATTACTCTTGGGTGCTTGGTACCCTTGAGCTTGTTCCTCTTGGGTGCTTGGGCGCCCTAGACGGTTGGTTGTGTTCGGAGCTCAATCATTGTGGTGTAAAGCTCCGGGCAAGCGTCGGGGTCTCTAATTAGGTTGTGGAGATCGCCCCGAGCAATTTGACGGGTACCGGTGACCGCCCCCAAGGGTTGCCAAAGTGTACGGGTTCGGTGACCGCCCCCAAGGGTTGCCATTTGTACGGGTTCGGTGACCACCCTCAAGGGTCCCTTAGTGGAATCATGGCATCTTGCATTGTGCGAGGGCGTGAGGAGATTACGGTGGCCCTAGTGGCTTCATGGGGAGCATTGTGCCTCCACACCGCTCCAAACAGAGATTAGCATCCGCAAGGGTGTGAACTTCAGGATACATTGTCGTCTCCGCGTGTCTCGGTTATCTCTTACCCGAGCCCTTTACTTATGCACTTTACTTTGTGATAGACAAATTGACCTCTAGGTTTATTCCGCATTTGTTCAAGCCTAAACCGTAATTATTTTAAAGCGCCTATTCACCCCCCCCTCTAGGCGACATCCACGATCTTTCAATTGGTATCAGAGCCTCGTCTCTCTTCGTTAGGCTTAACTGCCTAGAGAGTAAAGATTTCGACTAGGGGATTAGGATTCTCTGACACTCTTAGTTTTGATGACACAAATTTTGATGTTTGGGTAATTCGCATGCTTAATCTCTTTAGGGTCATGGTCCCAAATTTAGAGCGAATTGTAGATATGGGTTTTTCTCCTCCAAAAGATCCCCAAAGATTATCTTTAGAGGATGAGAAAAACACTTATCTCAATGCTCAAGCTTCTAATGTGCTTTTTGATGCTTTGAGCAATGTAGTTATATTTCAACTCATGCCGTTCCGGGATGCTCATGAGTTGTGGACAAAGCTTCAAGATAAATATGGTGTGTCCAAGATTTGTGGGGATGATTGTTCTCCCTCCACCTCCGGCCGTGTTGCCTTCTCAACTTCTTCTACTTCACCTACATGTGGATTGCCACAAGGTAATGCTAGGGTGAGTAGTGGTGGTCATTGCAATGATGATAGTGTGCTTGTTCTTGGTGATTCTTCATCACTATCTTATTGTAATGGTCCTTCTTTGGACTTTAACACTTCGAGCACCTTACATGTTTCACATGCTCGTGCTGGTAGTCCTTGCATATCATGTAGAAATTTCTTGCTCAAATCTCATGATGATATGCTTGCTATGTCTTGTTGCCATGATAAAAATGTATCTATTTCCAAGAGTTGTTGTGCTAACAATGTAGAGGAAACCCAACACTCCATGGAACAAGATGTGGTCTTGAACGGTGCTTCAAGGGATCCTACATCATCATCGATTGCTTTTTTCCTTATGGCTAAGGCTTCAAAGGTATCTCCCACTTTGAATTCCAATATATCTTGTGATGATATTGATGATGGAAGAATGATGATGATGTTGATTATGTTGAAGAGAATGATAATGTTGCCTCCTTAAAAATTAAGGGGGAAATGGTTTTTAAAGCTCTTCATAAAAATAAAATTGCTCATTCCAACTTCATGGAAATTATGTCCATTGCCATTGAGGGCAAGAAATATATTGAGGAGTTGGAATCTCATCTCGAGGAGCATGAGGTCACCACTTAGAAAATGGAAGGTCATGAGCGTGATTACGGTAATGAGATCGCGGACCTCTCTCAAGCTCTTGAACTTGAACAAACCACCAAGGAATCTCTTGAGGAGACTTTTGCTCTAGAATTATCTAGAGTGAGGGAATCTTGTGATAAAGCTCTTGAGGTGGTCAATGATTTTGAAACTAAAAATGAGGAGCTTGAAGTTGCGCATGCCAAACTCCTTGAGGACTTTGAGCACCTCGAAAATGGCTCAAGGGTCATTAAGAGTGAGCTCATCAAACTCACCGAGTCTCATGCTCAACTTAAAGCTTCATATTCAAAAAAGCTTGCCAAGTTGTCTTCTCCTCTTGTTGCTAATGATGGTGCTTGTGCTACTAACTCTATCTCTTGTGAAGCATCCATATTGAAGGAAAATGTTGAGCTAAGGGCTCAACTTGAGTTGCTATCTAGCAATTACGGGATGTTGGAAGAAAATCATGTAAAGCTCACGTGCTCTCATGATGATCTTCTAGTATCCCATAATGTGCTAAAGTTAGCTCATGAGGCCATGCGTGCTAAGGTAACATCTAGTGAGCCTCATGTGGATACTAGCACTACTTTTATTCAAAATGCTATATTGCCTTGTGCTAGTCCTCGCGATTCATCCATGCATAACATTGGTACATCTTGTGATGAATTGCTTTCCACTACTAGAAACTACGATTTTACCTAGGGCCATATACCCTAGGTGAAATGCAAAAAACTATAGGTAAAGGCTTTACCTAGAGCTTGCCCTAGGGAAAGAACCTTAGGTAAAGTATAGTCGGTAAAGAGCTCTTTCCCTAGAGTGCACCCGTCAAGCCCTAGGGAAACGATTTGGTTACCTAGGGTTGCAAGCCCTAGGGAAAGAATTGAACTTGGCTGCCTGTCCAAGGTGGAAAGGTGCTTTACCTACAAACAAGTTTGGCTCTAGGGAAAGATCGTGGAGCCCTTTTGAATCATTTCCCCTAATATACAAATATGCTATTCAGATTTAAACTCATAGCAGACATAATTCAAATAATTAAATTCTGAACCATAATTCAAATTTATAAATTACAGCCGTGATTCAATGTACACATCAGATTCAAATGACACATACATCAGACCCAAGGTCAGTTTGAAACCAGATTCAAGGTCGGTTTAGAACCAAAATTCAAAAAAAATGCTACAGCTAGCAGATTACCTAAATCAGCACGTACAAGCATTGTTGGTCAAACCAAGTATCTATTACTACAAACAAAACATGTACCAATATGGTATCTATGCATTCACCCAAAAGTTGGTCTTCAAACAGGCTTCATTTACTACAGGTTGCTGAGCACACAAAGTTGGCAATTCTGTGCTTGTTTCCAAAATCTACAGCAGTTGGTGGAACTGGAGGTGGTGGAATTTGTTGATAGACACTCCTTGTTTAGCTGCCAAAGTCTGCAAATGAATAGGGATACACCAACTGGTTAGTTCCAAAGGCTGGCAAGTATGTTGATAAGCTTGAACTTACATAGCATCACCTCAAGAATCTTCTTTGTGTAAGAGCCTGCATATAAGCGAAGGCAGAAATTATTTTTAGGTGTGGCGGGGTTTATGAAGGAGCAAATCATATATCATGCAATTATGCAAGATCTCACTGAGTAGTAGATGTATATTACTTTGTGTTCTGAAAATACAACCAAAATCCAAAATTGATGTGTTCGCACTCAACATACGTCACTAGATGGACGACCGATCAATAATTTATCATGTATATTAACCAGACAGACATAAAGATGATCTATAAAACATAGATACTATAGATAAATCATGAATTGGTAACTAGTAGGATAAAATCATAGTGAAGATCGATAAAGAATATGTAGTCATAAACCCATAATGAAGCTTTACTTTCTTAAGAGAACATGGCAATGACATTCCTCTTATCGTTGTCCAGCAACTACATCCAAAGTTAGACTGGCTTCAGAGAGACTTGCTTGGCAAAACTGCTCTTTAAATCTGTATAACAAAATTACAAGCAAAATCGAATCAATTGGTCATTCAACAATGGAAGTGCACTAGAACGGATTGAATAGCAGAGCATATTTCACTCGACCACAACAGTTACCATTCATTATAGTACGCACTTGCTTTTCTCTCCAGTCGCAAACTCGCCTCGCAGCAGCAGTGCCACGGTCCCCATGTGTCCAGCATCCGTCAGGCCGTGCCCCGCCGCATCTGCGCATTGCCACGTTTAGAGGAGCAATCCTCCTGATCACGGGGGTTTGGCCGGAGTAATCGCTAGTTTTACTGATGTGCTGACGTGCAGTCAAGTTATAACCTACAAGCCCACTGCATCAGGCCACGACCCATGAGAAATCAGGCCCCACAAGGAGGCATGTCTTAGCTCAAATTTTCATATGCGTGGTGTATAGGAGTTTAGCGGTATATATCCATAGACTTTGTAGCAAATTTTACGTATGGCAGACGCCAAACCACGCCAGATTGCTGGCTTCACCCATTGCATTAAATGATAGTATACATCGGCCATTAGACTATGACACCCATAAGAACATGTTCTTGCAGATAAAGAAGATACCTCAATGATAAATAAAGTGTGAACAACTAATGGTTTCCTTTGTGCAAATAAACCAAACACGTAGTCATCATAGTATAATTTAAGTGCCTGATGGTACAAATGATTTGTGCTAACCTGATCTCAGTTTTTCAGAGATGGCGCGTCTACATATGTAGCAAACCATGCCTGACACCATTGCTGGACTGATCATCTAGCCCTTCTAGCCTATAAATCAACAATAGTATCAGTTATGGCAGTATAACTACATAACGAACTAAACTATTTCTAGTTCTTGGCTCAATTTTTCATGAGCATTGATGTTCCATGCTTACCTCAATTCAATCGACACTACAAAGGTTAGCATACAACTAGAGATCGAAATCAAATTGATATAATAGTAGATATTAGATGGACATGGTGGTCAGTTCGACATATTCTTCAGTAAAAAATTAGCTTTTCTTCATTTTGCTGAAACTTTGCCACAATGTTGCATACTTACATAGCCATAGTAATATCAAAGGGGAAATGCCTAGATAGTAGAAAATTACCAGGCCCCCTGGTACAAGAATGTGCTTAAGACCACAGCCTCTCTGACTGCACTAATAAGATACTACTACTATCAGTTATACTACTATCAGCTATATAGACTCAAAGTGGCCCTTTTATAACAAGACAAGGTTACTATACTAACTATACTTGCTGTGTGTCCATGGACACATTCTTAATAACTTGAGATTCGACCCAGCTCTTAATGAGTATCTCTTGTTGCTGCGTTCATGTCAAACATTTCCTGAACCTACTCTCTTTTACCGATTAGAATGTCTACAACTGATGGGTAGATTATGCAATTGTAATCGAACTGATAATAACTACTTGATAGTTCAGAAATAATGTCACATGATTATCACCACGTAGTCTATTGATCTACTGAATATGCAGATTTATATTGAATATCCATCACACAAGTAAAACATTAGAGTGAGAGATATAGAGGTAACTTGTTGGAGAGGAGGGGGGTACAACGTCGGGTAAATCCGATAGTCTTTCGACTAGCAGGCGCGACAAGGTCAACACGGATGGCGCGGCGCTGCCATCCCGGCCGGCGTGGCCATGGTCACCACGCCCGTCATGCCATGGTTCCGCTGGAGCTGTGGAACTAGAGAAGGGGAAGAAGAGGGGGCAGTGCGGTGTGGGGCGGCGTGGGGCGGTGCGTGACAAAGCGGGCCAGAGGGGAGGCGGGGTGGCGGTGGGCGGGGGACACAGCAGGGCGTGGATGCGGCAGGCAACTGCGCGGGTGGCCAGGAGGCAGGGACACGACAAGGAGGCGGGGAGGCGGGCGGCGGTGGGGCACGGCGAGGCAGGGGTGAGAGCGTTTGAATCTTGGATGGAGTGGGATGCTTCAGGAGAGAAGGGGATAAGATTTTGGCTTCTGGCGGCGCAGGGCTTCGAGCGAGGGAAGAAGAAACCTAATCGACCAAAATATTGCCACATGCGCGCCCTTTCTCAGCTCTCGTGTGCCATCGCTCACTGAACAGTGGGCCCAACTACACGAAAAGGAACAAAAAGGCGCGGGGCATCAAAATAAGTGGCGCGAAGTGGACCAAAATTGCGACGGAGTCCATCTACATTCCACACCGAGGCCAGGCTTGACGCCATTTAAGTAGGGCTGACCCTAGGGAAACTATATTTCCAAAAAAATTTGCCCAAAAATCCATCTTCCCCTAGGGTGTACTGTTTACTACTTTACTGTCCCTTGGGAAGGCCAATGAACTCTAGGTAAAGGACTTGGCCCTAGGTAAAATGGAAGTTTCTAGTAGTGTTCCTTGCCTTGTTGCTCTAAAGATGAAGCTTATACTTCCTCTAGTGCTTGTGTTGAGACTAACCATGTAGAGGAAATCAGAGAGCTCAAGTCCCAAGTCACTTCTTTGAAGAAAGATTTGGAAAAGTGTCATGAAGGGAATGCCACACTCAACAATATCTTGAGTGTACAAAAATCCCCCAATGACAAAGGTGGACTTGGATTCAACTCCAATAAGAAGAAGAAGTCCAAGAGCAACAACAAGAAGGGCCAAAAACAAGTCAAGAGTTCGGCCAATATTATTTGCTTCAAGTGCAAAATTGAAGGGCATCATGTTAGATCTTGCCCATTGAAGAAGAAGGCCATTAGTGACAAGCAACAAGGGAAGCGGCTACAAGTGCATTCTCATGCTCAACCTCAAGTTGAAGAAAGGCCTCTTCCCAAGAAGACTCAAGCTAATGCTTCTCAAGTTGAGAAATCAAGTGAGAAGAAAGTGAAGAGTAGACGTTGCTACCTATGTCGTGAGAAAGGTCACCTTGCTTCTTCATGCACTAGTTGTAACTTATCCAACCCAATTATTATTGATGATGTCTATTCTCTTGGGAAGGATAAGGTT
>NW_025230689.1:0-5379 GCF_018294505.1 Triticum aestivum
ACAACAACAACAACAATAACAACAACAACAGCAACAACAGTAGCAGCAGCAACAACAGCAGCAACAAAAGCAGCTGCAGCAGCAGCAACAACAACAACAACAACAACAACAACAACAACAACAACAACAACAGCAGCAGCAGCAGCAGCAGCAGCATCAGCAGCAGCAGCAGCTGTCGTGGTTCTATGCCTGACAGTAGAGTGGGGGGTAGGTATGGAGAGGCAAGGTCCTAGCTATGGAGAGGTTGTAAGCACAAAGGATGTACGAGTTCAGGCCCTTCTCGGAAGAAGTAACAGCCCTACGTCTCGGAGCCCGGAGGCGGTCGAGTGGATTATGAATGTATGAATTACAAGGTGCCGAACCCCTCTGCCTGTGGAGGAGGGTGGCTTATATAGAGTGCGCCAGGACCCTAGCCAGCCCACGCAGGAGAGGGTTTAAGGTGAGTTAAGTCTGGGGCGTTACTGGTAACGCCCCACATAAAGTGCCTTTACTATCATAAAGTCTACTTGATTACAGGTCGTTGTAGTGCAGAGTGCCTCTTGACCTCCTGGTGGTCGAGTGAGTCTTCGTGGTCGAGTCCTTCAGGCCAGTCGAGTGAATCCTCGTTG
Organism: Triticum aestivum; assembly: GCF_018294505.1. Classification (NCBI taxonomy): domain Eukaryota; kingdom Viridiplantae; phylum Streptophyta; class Magnoliopsida; order Poales; family Poaceae; genus Triticum; species Triticum aestivum. Next base: position 609 of record NW_025230689.1, read on the forward strand.
GTCGACTGGAAGGCGACCTCTTCTGAGGATGTCCTAGGGTAAGTTACTTGGATCAGGTCCATGACCCTACCCTAGGTACATAATCCCATCATTAGCCCCCGAATGGATTGAGGCTTCGAGTGAAGAAGGAGTTGATGTCGTTTCCGATTAATCTTTGTGCTCCGGTTGTGCGCTGTTCTGGACCAAAGAATCCCTTTGTCGACAGGAAACAACTTGCCTTCAGTCGACTTGATCCATTCTGTTTTTGCGTCGAGTGATCTTTCAGGCTTCGACGATCTCCGAGCGATGGATCGCCGGAAACACCGCGCCTGACAGACTGATTTGTTGCTCGCGGATTCCGCGGGATGCAAAATTTTGGGGCGCGCGCGAAGCGGGGCGGACCGCGGCGTTCGGATGGGACGGGGCATGGACGCCTCGATCTCCGCGCCGCCTTTTTCACCACGTATCCCGTCTGCATAACTGTTCCAGATATGATTAGATCGACCGGGCCCACCTGTCATCCACTCGGAAGGGACCTTACAAATGTGCCCGGCGAGGATTTCTGTGCTGCGCCTTAGCATTCTCCCCCTCTCTCTGCTTCCTTCCTCCCTGCTCAGCGTGCTCGCTCTCGCCCCCGCACCACTTCCCTTCGCGCATCTCCCCGGCGACCATGGCCAAGGAGAAGACGGCGGTGCTGGAGCGCGCCAAGAAGGCGTCGGCGTCGGAGAAGGCAAAGGGGAGATCCACCAGCCGCGGAGGGTCCTCGTCCAGATCCCGCCTGCCGAAGGGCTGGGTCCAAGGAGACTGGATCCAGTCGACCATCACAGAGAAGGACCTCCTCGACATGGCCAACGAGGGCTTGATCCCTCACGGAGCTGCGAGGTTGCCAGGGAAGGAGTGGCAGCCACAGCCAGAAGAGGGTGAGTGTGTGCTTTTGGCCACTCATGTTGATCGTGGGTTTTCCTTGCCGCCAAGTATTTTCTTCCGTGGCTTCTTGAATTTCTTCGGAGCGCAGCTCCACCACTTTACCCCAAACTCCATTGCCTATCTTGCTGCGTTCGTGTCCATGTGTGAGGGTTTCTTGGGCTGTCGACCGCACTGGGGTTTGTTCAAACATATATTCACGTGTCGATCTCAGACCGTGAAGAAGGCGAGCCCCGGTGATGAGAGAACCCGAGTCGTCCAAATGTGCGGGGGCCTGGGGATTCAGGTGAGGAATAAGAGCACCTTCCCGCCCATGACCTTTCCCGAGTCCGTTAGAGGCTGGCAGTCGACTTGGTTCTACTGCCAGGTCCAGTCGACGCCAGGGCAGTCGAGTGGACTCCCTCCGTTCACCATGGACCGAGTGAGCAAGCCTTCCCCTCTGAAGCTGATTCCGGAGGAGAGAGCCGACGTGAAGATGTTGATGGAGCGCGTGGTGCAGTTGGTTCGGGAGGGAGTGACAGGCATGGACCTCTTGGAGGTTTTCCTCAGGCGTCGCATCCAGCCTCTCCAGTTCCGGAGCCACTGCATGTGGTTGTACTGTGGGACCGAAGACGAGACTAGAGTCCATCCAGAAGCAGTCGACGATGTCACTCTGGAAAGATGGATGGCGGCCGTCACCGGAAACAAGGACAACCCGCGCGGAGCCAGAAGGATTCCTCCACTCGACCACAACAGTGATCCAGATAAGGTACACTTGCCCTGCTCTCCACTGCGCCCTCGTCGTATTCATTTCTGTTAATCCTGTCGACTGGTCGACTGATTCTTGTCTGGGTATTTGTTAGGCCCTCACCGAGCTGTACTCGATGCCCAATGGGGCACAAGCTTCGACTGAGGAGGGCGAGGCGAGCGGAGGCGAGAGCCAGGAAGAGGAGGAATGGGACTCGGATGTCGCAGAGGACGATGACGACGATGATGATGATGTCGATGATGAAGACGACGTCGAGGACGAGGAACAGGAGGAGGAGGAGGTCGTGCCACCGCGCTCGGAAAGGCGGTCGAAGCTCGTCCACGACCCTTCGACTGAATGTGGCAAGGGGGTTGCGACGCAGTCGACCAAACGCCCTAGGACCACCTCTCCAGCGCCGACTGAAAAGGCGCCGAAGCAGCCCAGGGCGGCCTCGTCGAAGCCGATCAAACTCTTGCCGAAGATGAAGGTGTCCATCCCTACCATATCAGGGTAACCGTGCTGCTCATATTTTCTTATTCTGTGTGAACTTTATTTCTGGTCGACGCTGAAGTTAGTCGACTGATCCTTTGGAGTTGCAGTGCTGCTACTTCTGAGACCTCGGCCCGGGCCGATGACCACGACATGGAGGATGCGGCAACTTCGAACCCAGGTACTGTATTCTTAACGCCGTTTTTAGTCGACTGACTCGCGACCTCTGATCCCGATTCTTCTTCGCAGCTCCGCCCCATACTGTTATCAATCTTCCTGACGACGACGAGGATGAAGAACCACTGGCACGCAGGAAGAGTCGGAAAACGCCCGCCAGTGAGGTGCCTCAGGATGTGACGGCGCCCGAGACTCTGACTGTGGAGGGAGAGAACACCACTCGACACACGGTGTCCTTCGCAAATCCACTGACGAGTGCTCAGCAGCCCTCCCTCTTCACGACTCATCACGTCCCAGAGGACCAAGCTGGTGCAGCGAAGGAGGCAATACGCCAGGCGGGACTCATGATGGAGCAGCTGGAGACCATCCGGGACGCGAGCCAGGCAGCTTATGACGCCAGCTCTGCCCTCCAAAGCAATGTCCAGGTCAGTCGACCGCTGTTTGTTCTATTGGATATGCTACCAAAAACTTTTCTTTTCCGGAATTTATAGTAATCACCCACTGGGTGTGTCGAATAAACTCCGTGTTAGCGGGGGCACACTGAGTGCACCCGCTGGGTGTAGTCCCCAAGGCTAAGGTCGACTGCTGGCAGTCGGCCTTAGGCTTTATGATGTCAATCTTTCTGTCAGTCGACTGGTCGACTGGATTTCACAAACCGGTGGGGGCACGCTGAGTGCACCCACTGGGTGTAGTCCCCGAGACTGTGGTCGACTGCTTGCAGTTGATCACAGTCTTAGAGAATGCATCTCGCACATTTTTTTATTTTTTTTGAGGTCGACTGGTCGACTTTGTCTTCAACAGGATTAGTGGGGGCACGCTGAGTGCACCCACTGGGTGTAGTCCCCGAGACTACGGTCGAATGCTTGTATTCGGCTGTAGTCTTAGAAACGTGTGTTTTTCCCTTTTCACTCGGAAGTGAATTATTTTTGACATTTAGTCGATTGGTTCTTCGCAGAACTCTTGTGATCTTGTGGCTCGCTACTCAGAGCTGGAAAAAAAACATACTCAAGTCGAGCTGAGCTTGAAGCTGGTTCAGGAGAAGCTGACAAAGGCAAAGGAGGAGACCGAAGGTATGTTTGGTGAGACCCTGACGACTGCTTTTCCCTTTGCTTGTTTTAGCATCTGATCTTGCTGTAACTTGCAGGTAAGGTAAGGGAGGCCCAGCAGAAGAAAGACCTTGAGCTAGCTGAGAAGATCAAGCTTGCTGACGAGAAGTTAGCTTCAGTCACCAAGCTCGAACAAGACAATACCAATCTGAAAACTGCTCTTGGGATTGCCAACAAGGAGGTCAGTCGACTGAGAACTGACAAAGCTGCCCTGACCGACCAAGTCAGCAAATTGACTGAGAAGAAAACTGAACTGGAGGCCTTCCTGAGTGGCCTTGCCAAGAAGTTGTTTCTTATGCTTGAAGGTAAATCTCCATGTTTGGCAAATATTTCCAATTGTGGCTTTTTCCATTCGACTATCTCCTTGACTTAGTGATCACCCTTGCAGAATTTTGTCAAAACTTTGAAGAAGAAACCAGCCGACTGGAGCCAAACCTTGACCCCGTCAATTCTCCGGTGAACGACGAAGTTGCCATGGATGTTTTCCGACTGGAGTCTCGTGTTGCAGCTGTCGTGGACTATCTCGCAAGGCTGAAGGCTGCCACATCTCGCATCGACTCGACGCTCTGGCCTGAGGAGACACTTCAGAATGACCTTGAGTCACTGATGGCCCGCTTGAACACGATCCCTGGTCGAGTGCAGGAGTGGAAGAAGTCCTTGGCTCGGTGTGGTGCAGATGTCGCTCTGTGTCTGGCCCGGGTCCACTGCAAAGATGTGCGAGAAGAGAAGCTGGCGGCCCTTCGGGTGGCCAATACCAAGAAGCACGACTTCAGGTCCTTTATGGAAACTTTCCTTGCAGCTGCCACTCGGATCGCCGACGGGATTGACCTTGATGAATTTGTTGCACCTTCCAGCCCTCCACAGGAGGGGTAAAAAACTTCTTCTGGCTCGACGCTTTTAAATTTGCCTCGGTATGCCGAGTGGAATTGTAACCGACAAACCTTAACAGGCTTGATGCCTGAGCACTTTCGGTTCCTTTAGATATCGATTCAAACTTGAATTTGGTGCTTGAATATGGCTGCCTTCGGCTCAAAATGTCTTTTGCAGGTTCAAAGCAAGGCGCCTTTTCTGCAATCGACCTATTCTTTGGTCCACTTAGGCGAGCACTGGGCTGCAGCTAAGCCTCCGAGTGAGAGGGTTGCTCTTCACTCGGTAGGATTTTATAACTTAGGCGAGTGCTTGGACCGCAGCTAAGCCCCCGAGTGAGAGGGTTGCTCTTCACTCGGTAGGATTTTTGTAACTTAGGCGAGCACAGGGCTGCAGCTAAGCCCCCGAGTGAGAGGGTTGCTCTTCACTCGGTAGGATTTTTATAACTTAGGCGAGCACGAGGCTGCAGCTAAGCCTCCGAGTGGAAGGCTGGCTTACCACT
>NW_025230689.1:6168-13309 GCF_018294505.1 Triticum aestivum
CTTAGGCGAGTGCTTGGACTGCAGCTAAGCCCCCGAGTGAGAGGGTTGCTCTTCACTCGGTAGGATTTTTATAACTTAGGCGAAACGGATTCGCAGCTAAGCCTCTGAGTGGGAGTCTGGCTCACCACTCGGTAGGATTTTGATAACTTAGGCGAAACGGATTCGCAGCTAAGCCTCCGAGTGGGAGTCTGTCTCACCACTCGGTAGGATTTTTACAAACTTAGGCGAAACGGATTCGCAGCTAAGTCACCCACTGAGGGGAATTTCATTGGACAAAAATAAAAAGTGACAGATATTATGGAGGAACTATGACACTTATTATTTTGAGGTCCATGAACTACAGAAGTACTTTATTGCAACTCATCCGAGTGATAAAACTTAAGTGTAAAACGGGCGGAGTAGCTCCGCGTTCCAAGCTCGGGGCTCGTCGATATTATGCTCGATGTTGTAAAGACGGTACGCCCCGTTGTGGAGAACGTTGGTGACGATGAAGGGGCCTTCCCAAGAAGGAGCAAGCTTGTGTGGTTTGTGCTGATCCACTCGGAGAACCAAATCCCCTTCTTGGAAGGCTCGACCTCTCACATTACGGGCGTGGAAACGGCGCAGATCTTGTTGGTAGATGGTCGACCGGATCAGAGCCATCTCCCTTTCTTCCTCTAAAAGGTCGACTGCGTCCTGCCGCGCTTGTTCAGCTTCTGCTTCGTTGTAGATTTCAACTCGAGGAGCATTGTGGAGAAGATCACTCGGCAAGACTGCTTCAGCTCCATAGACCAAGAAGAAAGGAGTTCTTCCGGTCGACCGATTAAGCGTGGTCCGCAGTCCCCAGAGTACAGATGGAAGTTCGTCGACCCAAGCTCTAGCCGCGTGTTTGAGATCACGCATCAGTCGAGGCTTCAGTCCCTTGAGAATCAGTCCATTAGCTCGCTCTGCTTGTCCATTCGACTGCGGATGGGCGACTGATGCGTAGTCGACCCGTGTGCCCTGGGAGTTGCAAAAGGTTCTGAATTCCTCTGAGTCAAAGTTTGACCCATTATCCGTAATGATGCTGTGCGGGACTCCATATCTGAATATTAGTTCCCTGATGAAGCTAACAGCAGTACCGGTGTCAAGGCTCTTGATTGGTTTAGCCTCGATCCACTTGGTGAACTTGTCGACTGCCACCAGTACATGCGTGAAGCCACTTCGTCCTGTTCTCAAAGGACCGATCATGTCCAGCCCCCAAACTGCAAAAGGCCAGACGAGTGGGATGGTCTTCAAAGCTGACGCAGGCTTGTGCGACATATTCGAGTAGAACTGACATCCCTCGCACTTATCTACTATCTCTTTTGCCATCTCATTCGCCTTGGGCCAGTAAAATCCGGCTCGGTATGCTTTGGCCACGATGGTCCGAGAGGACGCATGATGACCGCAGGTCCCCGAGTGAATATCATTGAGGATGAGTCGACCTTCTTCTGGTGTTATGCACTTCTGACCGACTCCAGTCGCGCTTTCTCTGTATAATTGTCCTTTGATTATGGTAAAGGCTTTAGATCGACGGACGATCTGTCGAGCCTCTTCCTCATCCTCCGGAAGCTCTTTCCTCAAGATCTATGCGACATACGGAATCGTCCAGTCGGGAATGACCACCAAAACCTCCATGATCAAGTCGACCACCGCTGGGATTTCAACTTCAGTCGGATCTGTGGCGCTCTTGGGCTGCGGAGTTTCTTCGGTGAAAGGATCTTCTTTGACTGACGGAGTGTGTATATGCTCCAAGAACACACCACTCGGAATGGCTTCTCTCTTGGAACCTATCTTTGCTAGATCATCAGCTGCTTGATTTTTCAGTCGGGGTATATGATGGAGCTCCAACCCCTCGAACTTCTTCTCCAGCTTCCTTACTGCACTGCAGTATCCAGTCATGGCTGGGCTTCTCACGTCCCACTCTTTCATCACCTGATTGACCACTAAATCCGAGTCGCCATAGACCATTAGGCGACGGACGCCGAGTGAAATGGCCATGCGCAACCCATATAGGAGGGCCTCATATTCTGCCTCATTGTTGGAGGAATCAAAGTGAATCTGGAGCACATATCTGAGCTTATCTCCTCTGGGGGAAACCAGGACAACCCCAGCACCGGAACCATTCAACATCTTAGAGCCATCGAAAAACATGGTCCAATGCTCCGAGTGAACTTCAGTCGGCTGCTGTTGTTCAATCCACTCGGCGAGGAAATCTGCTATCGCCTGGGACTTAATGGCTTTCTTTGCCTCAAACTTGATATCAAGGGGAAGAAGTTCAATCGCCCATTTGGCCACTCGACCAGTTGCATCGCTGACGACTGTGATGGAATGGTCAGAGAAATAATGAGCAACCTTCTTTGTGGTCATGTATATTCCATACACAAGCTTCTGATAATGAGGATATCTCTGCTTGGATGGAGTCAAGACTTCAGACAAATAGTACACTGGGCGCTGAACTTTGAGAGCTTTTCCTTCTTCTTCCCGCTCGACCGTTAGCACAGTACTGACGACTTGTCCTGTGGCTGCGATGTAGAGCAACAGAGGCTCTTTGCTGATTGGAGCAGCAAGCACCGGCTGGGTGGAGAGCAGAGCTTTTAGCTCGGCAAACGCTGCATCAGCTTCTGGAGTCCACTCGAACTTGTCAGCCTTCTTCATCAGTCGATAAAGAGGCAGTGCCTTTTCACCGAGTCGTGAGATGAATCGACTTAATGCGGCCAAGCATCCAGTAAGCTTCTGGACATCGTGCACTCGCACAGGGCGTTTCATTCGGAGAATAGTGCCAATCTTCTCTGGGTTAGCGTCGATTCCCCGTTCGGAAACGAGAAAACCAAGTAACTTGCCACCAGGAACTCCAAATGTGCACTTTGATGGATTGAGCTTGATATCATACCTTCTGAGGTTGGCAAATGTTTCGGCAAGGTCAGCGAGCAGGTCGGAACCTTTTCGTGACTTGACAACAATATCATCCATATAAGCTTCCACATTCCGACTGATTTGGGTGAGTAGACACTTCTGAATCATTCGCATAAATGTGGCTCCGGCATTCTTGAGGCCGAATGGCATGGTGATATAGCAGAAGCACCCGAATGGAGTGATGAAAGCTGTTTTTACCTCATCGGGCCCGTACAGACGGATCTGGTGGTACCCGGAGTAAGCATCTAAAAAAGACAACCTCTCGCATCCCGCGGTCGAGTCAACAATTTGATCTATGCGAGGGAGAGGAAAGTGATCTTTCGGGCAGGCCCGGTTGATGTGCTTGAAATCAATGCACATTCGGAGCGACTTGTCCTTCTTAGGGACCATGACGACATTAGCGAGCCACTCGGAGTGGTATATCTCTCGGATAAATCCTGCCGCCAACAGTCGAGCCACTTCTTCACCGATGGCCTTTCTCTTCTGGACGGCGGACCGCCGAAGATGCTCTTTGACTGGTTTTGCAGACGAGTCGACTCTCAGGCGATGCTCAGCCAGTCCCCTGGGAACACCTGGCATGTCAGCGGGCTTCCATGCAAAAATGTCCTAGTTCTCACGGAGGAACTGGATGAGCGCTTCTTCCTATTTTGGGTCGAGTGTTGTGGAGATGCGGGTCGGAGCTGCTTCCGGGTCGGTCGGGTGAATGTGAACAGGCTTCGTCTTACCGGACGACTGGAATGCAGACTCTGTGGCGGGCTTCTTGGATCGCAGCAAGTCACTCGGATCTGCGTTTTGCTTGTATTCTTCGAACTCGACCGCTGTCACTTGGGAATCGGCAATCTTGGAGCCCTTCTGAAAGCACTCCTCTGCCTTTTTCCTATCACCGGTGACAGTGATCACACCTTTGGGACCGGGCATCTTCAATTTGAGGTACACGTAACATGGTCGAGCCATGAACCGTGCATAGGCTGGTCTCCCCAAAATGGCATGATATGCACTTTGAAAATCCACGACCTCAAACGTCAACTTTTCTTTGCGAAAATGCTTCGAATCACCAAACACTACGTCCAAAGCTATCTGGCCGAGTGACTCGGCCTTCTTCCCTGGTATAACTCCATGGAAGCTCATGTTACTAGTGCTCAGTCGGGACATCGGAATGCCCATACCTTTCAATGTGTCTGCATACAATAAGTTCAGCCCACATCCACCATCCATCAGCACCTTTGTCAGTCGAGTGCCTTCGACAACTGGATCGACCACCAAAGCTTGCCTCCCGGGGGTGGCAATATGAGTCGGGTGATCAGATTGGTCGAATGTGATGGGTGTTTGAGACCACTTCAGATAATTTGCCTTTGCTGGGGCAACCATGTTCACCTCTCGGTTAATCACTTTCAGTCGACTTCTGCTTTCCACATCTGCAAAGATCATCAGAGTGGAGTTGATATGCGGATATCCTCCCTCACTGTCCTCTTTGTCTTCGGCCTTGTCCGACTCCTTCTCCTTGTCCTTAGACTGTTTTCCCTGAAACTGCTGGATCAGGAGTCGACATTGGCGAGTGGTGTGCTTTGGGTAAATGATATTCCCCTCTTCATCTTTCTTCGTGTGAATGTGACACGGCATATCCATCACGTCGTTCCCTTCTTTATCCTTTACCTTCTTGGGGTTCCAGGATCCTTTTGGTTTCCCCTTAAACTTTCCTTGAGTCACGGCCAGAGCCTCTCCAGGAGCTGCCGGTTCAGCCTTCCGCTTCTGTTTCCGACTGATGTTTCCTTTTTCCGACTGACTCGGCTTGTGCTTGCCGCTTCGGAGTCGGTCTTCTTCTTCGCCGTTGGCGTACTTGGTAGCAATCTCCATCATCCGACTCAAGGTCATGTCACCGGTTCGACCAAATTTCAAACTCAGTTCTCTGTTCTTGACGCCGTCTTTGAAGGCGCATACTGCCTGATGATCAGAGACATTTTCCACAGTGTGGTGCAAAGTGATCCACCTCTGAATATACTCTCTGAGAGTCTCATTAGTTTTCTGCACGCAGACTTGCAACTCTGTCAATCCCGCTGGTCGCTTGCAAGTCCCTTCAAACGTTCTGACGAACACTCGGGACAGATCTTCCCAAGTGTAAATGCTGCTAGGAGGTAATTGAGTCAACCATGCCCTGGCAGAACCTTCCAACATGAGGGGTAAATGCTTCATGGCCACCTCGTCGTTCCCACCACCGATCTGAACTGCCACTCGGTAGTCTTCAAGCCAAGTTTCAGGCTTAGACTCACCAGTGAACTTGCTGACTCCTGTTGCCAACCTGAAATTGGGGGGGATAACTGCGGCTCTGATAGCTCTGCTGAAACATTCAGGACCAGAAACATGTACTCGACTGCTCGTGGGTACATCTCTGTCGAGTGCACCTCGATGGGCTCTGTTCCGGTCGACCAACCCTTGCACGATAATGGATCGCGCGTCGAAGCGTGGCTCTCTGGGGTCAACTGGAACCCTACGCCCTGTACTGTACTGACGCCTATCATCTGGCTGCCGAGGAGCGTAAGACCCACCCCTCGGAGGGGAATAGGGCACTCGACGCCTATCATCTCGGTCGAGTCTGTCGCCATATTGATCTCGCCGATTCTCACGCCCTTCGCGCCGCGGAGGCGATCTGGGGCTGTGAGCCGACTGAACCGTATTCATAGTGACAGATCGACTGTGAATTCTGTTGCGCGACTGAGACACGGCTGAATTCTGATCTCCTGCTGCCCGGAGCAGATCCCTGATCTGCAGCAAACCTCTGCCAGCTTCCGACTGCGAAGGCTGAATGGACTCTGCTATACGGGTCGCAGCTGCTAAATTCTGAATTGGGGTTCGATATACCTGAGTCGGCGGGAAGAGTTGACGTCGACTGGTGTCGGGAACTCGTTGCCGCGCGCGCTCGTCGAGTGCTCGCTGAAGGTTCTCCAGTCGAGTGCGCTCGGCCAAATTGGCCAGACGCGCCTCCTCCAAAGCACGAGCCTCGGGGGTTTCTCCTGCGATGGGAATACGCAGGGGATCCTCGTTCCTGCGGCGAAGCTCTTCTCTTTGCAGAGAGTCGAGTGGCTCGGGCTGGTACTCTTCGTAGTCTCGTGCAGGGTCGCCGCCGTCACCTGCTCCACCACCACGGGCGAAGCCAGGAGGGCTGTGGGGCCCGTCGACCATCAAGATTTCCGCTGCTGGATCACTGCTTCCGCACTCGGATGCAGTCTCTCCGGAGCCAGTCGACTGATCGAACAAGCCGTAGAGAGATTCGTTGGGCTCGATTGCCGCAACTTGTGTAGTGGCCGATTGGCGAGCCACCGCGTGACTCACCCATCGCTGTAGCCTCGACCGGCCTGAGCGCTTGCGCTGACGGGAGACCGGGAGGGTGGACGATGGAGGAGTCGACCGATACTGGGTCGACGGTTGCCGCAGCAGAACGCCGCGGACACATGCGCGAAAATGCGTCGCACCGCGGACGGGGAGCGCGTCTACGTCGAGTGGAGCCTCCTGGAGCCATGCGGAGTCGTCGGCGATGAAGGTGAGAGTGCCGAGACGGATCTCTTGACCCTTGACCAAAACTCCAGCAGACACCATGATGAGAGTACTCGGAAGAATCGCAACTTCTCCACAAAATCGCTAAAACACCTGCCCCACGGTGGGCGCCAACTGTCGTGGTTCTATGCCTGACAGTAGAGTGGGGGGTAGGTATGGAGAGGCAAGGTCCTAGCTATGGAGAGGTTGTAAGCACAAAGGATGTACGAGTTCAGGCCCTTCTCGGAAGAAGTAACAGCCCTACGTCTCGGAGCCCGGAGGCGGTCGAGTGGATTATGAATGTATGAATTACAAGGTGCCGAACCCCTCTGTCTGTGGAGGAGGGTGGCTTATATAGAGTGCGCCAGGACCCTAGCCAGCCCACGCAGGAGAGGGTTTAAGGTGAGTTAAGTCTGGGGCGTTACTGGTAACGCCCCACATAAAGTGCCTTTACTATCATAAAGTCTACTTGATTACAGGTCGTTGTAGTGCAGAGTGCCTCTTGACCTCCTGGTGGTCGAGTGAGTCTTCGTGGTCGAGTCCTTCAGGCCAGTCGAGTGAATCCTCGTTGGTCGACTGGAAGGCGACCTCTTCTGAGGATGTCCTAGGGTAAGTTACTTGGATCAGGTCCATGACCCTACCCTAGGTACATAATCCCATCATTAGCCCCCGAATGGATTGAGGCTTCGAGTGAAGA
>NW_025230690.1:0-3445 GCF_018294505.1 Triticum aestivum
TCGCGGCATTTACAATAAGTGCTTGAGCAAACTCTTTTGAAAAGAAGAGTTCGGCGAGGAAGTCGATTGATAGAAATGTGTCTGTAGGTGTGCTCACGGGTCGTCCGGCGGAGGAAATGCCTGGTTCCACGGGTGACCTTCTTCCCGAGCTGCTGCAACTGCACGAACATGTCCGGCAGGCGATGAGCGGCGTCGTTCAGGCCTTATGGCCTTCCGTCTCCCTACCCGAGGGTCTTGGAGGGCTTGTTGAGAAGCTTCAGGGAGTACGGCAGCACTTCCGTCTGTGGAAGATATCGGCCTGCCGTCAAGGCTCCAGGGAGGCCTGGGCCATGGTGAAGACACGGTACACGAAGGTTGATCCAAACCACATGGCCGAAGTCGGACCTGTGGGGCCCGATGGGAAGGAGATCCCTGTGAGCCTGATGTACAGCCAAGTAGAGTTGGCCGCGAAATATTCCCAACGGGACTATAAACTAGACAGCCTGTTAGATGGGATTGAAGAGGAGTACAATTAGTCAGTTTGACGATGTAATTGAAAATGACATGTAAAATGCCTTCTAGCCGGATTGTAGATCGTTTGTCTTTGCGGACCTTTTCGCTTCAACCTCGGGACCCAACAGTCCGGAGTGTGTCCAAATACCCTCATGGTTATACAAAAACCGGGGCATGCATGGAGACCAGGCGTAGGGGTCATAAGTGCTTTATCAGACAAGTGCCCAACTAGCTATGTTATATTACATGGTTAGTAAGAAACATCTTCCAGGGAGAATAGTTCCGTTAGGGGTTCCTTTCCCTGGGAGGCATGCCCTAAAGTGCATGTCCGGACTGCGAAAAGAGCAGAAAAAGCATTTGGGGCAGATAAATAAATAAGTAATAAATCATCTTTCAAGTCACCGACCGAATATTCCCTTAAGAACGCTAGCCTTCAGCTTCACCCAGTCTGAGGTACACATCCGGCTGACCCGGCAGTAACAATCACAGAGGTGCTCCCTTTACCTCCTAGCCAAACAATCGGGAACGTAGGGGTAAGCACAGGAGCCAGGCAACCCAGCTTGGCCAAAACTTAAGTCATATCGATGCATATAATGGTGAGTAAAAGATACATGCGGAAGTATGACACATGTGTTGGGCATGAAGCCCATATAAATAAGCTTCTGTTAAAGAAGCCCCCAGGTATAACGAGTGCGAGTAGCACATCAATTATGTGCGAACAATGCGCAGATCAGCCCTCAAAGGCTTTTACTGAAAGAGGGAGGAAAAAGGAGGGAAACCAAAGACAGCGAAAAAATATGAAAGGTGGACGGAGGAAGGAGACGAACTCTGAGTCTGGCGCTAGGCGTAGAATCTTCGAAGACGGGCTGCGTTCCATGGGTTCGGCTCGAGTCGGTTGTTAGATGCGTTGCATAGATGGTATGCACCGCCGGTAAGGACTTGGTCGATGATGAAGGGACCTTCCCATTTGGGCTTGAGTTTGTCCTTTTTCTTGTCCGGCAGGCATAGAACTAGCTCGCCAACGTTGTATGTTTTGGCCTGTACTTCTCTGCTTTGATATCTTCGAGCCTGCTGCTGATAGAATGCGGAACGGGATTTTGCCACGTCGCGCTCCTCCTCTAAGGCGTCCAAACTATCCTACTGATCCAACTCGGCTTCTCTTTCTTCGTACATGCGCACGCGAGGTGAGTCATGAATTATATCGCAGGGCAAAACTGCCTCTGCACCGTATACCATAAAAATGGTGTGAATCCGGTAGTGCGGTTTGGCGTGGTCCACAGCCCCCAGAGTACGGAGTCGAGCTCCTCTACCCAGTGCGTGTTAGATTCCGTGAGGGACCGCACTAATCTGGGTTTAATGCCGCTCATGATTAGACCATTTGCTCGTTCGACTTGACCGTTAGTTTGAGGGTGATAGACTGAAGCATAGTCGAGCTTGATGCCCATGTTTTTGCACCAGAGTTTAACCTCGTCGGCCGTGAAATTCGTGTCGTTATCAGTGATGATGCTGCGGGGGACGCCAAAACGGTGTACTACCCCGGATATGAAGTCTATCACAGGTTCGGATTCTGTCGTTTTAACCGGCTTGGCCTCTATCCATTTGGTGAATTTGTCCACCATGACCAATAAGTATTTTTGTTTGTGGGTTCCCCCTTTAAGGGGTCCAACCATGTCAAGCCCCCAGACCACGAACGGCCAAGTGATGGGTATAGTTTTGAGGGCGGTGGGTGGCATGTGGCTTTGATTAGCAAAGAGCTGGCAACCGACGCATCGTTGGACTAAGTCCCGAGCATCTGCCTGGGCTGTCGGCCAATAAAATCCTGTACGGAATGCCTTGCCTACAAGGGCCCGGGCTGCGGCGTGGTGCCCGCCGAGTCCGGTGTGAATTTTAGCCAGGAGATTTCGCCCTTCCTCTTCGGAGATACACCTTTGAAGGACTCCGGTTGTGCTTTTCTTATAAAGTTCTCCCTCATGGACCTTGTAGGCTTTGGATCGCCGAACTATGCAGCGGGCCTCATTTTGGTCTTCGGGAAGTTCCTGCCTAATTAAGTAGGCTAGGAATGGTTCCGTCCACGGGGCAATTACTGCCATTATTTCGTCGCCTGAAGGTGTTATTTCATTGGCTGAGCCACCGATTGTGTCAGAATGTTCCGTGTTGGGTGGTGCAGTTGGTTCCGGGTTGTTATTTCCGGACTCCTCTTCCCATAATACGGATGGCTTAAAGAGACGCTCTAGGTAGATGTTTGGAGGGACGGCGTCGCGTTTTGCGCCGATCCGTGCCAACACGTGTGTTGCCTGGTTATTATCCCGGGCTACATGGTGGAATTCGAGTCCTTCGAACCGAGCTGACATTTTTAGGACGGCGTTACGGTAGGCTGCCATTTTCGGATCCTTGGCGTCAAAGTCTCCATTTACTTGGGATATTGCGAGGTTTGAATCCCCGGGCACCTCTAGGCGTTGAATACCCATGGAGATTGCCATCCGGAGACCATGTAGAAGGGCCTCATATTTGGCTGCATTGTTGGAGTCCGTGTACATTATTTGAAGTACGTATTGGACTGTGTCTCCGGTTGGGGACGTCAAGACGACGCCAGCCCCCAAGCCAGCCAACATTTTGGAGCCGTCGAAATGCATGATCCAATTGGAGTATCCGCCGTACTCTTTAGGGAGTTCGGCTTCGGTCCATTCGGCGATGAAGTCAGCCAAAACTTGCGACTTTATAGCTCGCCGTGGTTTGTAGGTTATGTCAAATGGTAAGAGCTCAATGGCCCATTTTGCAATCCTGTCCGTCGCGTCGCGATTGTTTATAATATCGTTGAGAGGTACTTTGGAGGCCACCGTTATGGAACACTCTTGAAAGTAGTGTCGCAGCTTCCGGGATGCCATGAACACCGCGTACGCTATCTTTTGATAATGTGGGTACCGGGACTTGCATGGAGTTAAGACAGTGGATA
>NW_025230690.1:10648-13306 GCF_018294505.1 Triticum aestivum
TGTTGGAAGGTATGCGACCAAATGATTAATTTCTCACTGTTTTTCTGTAGTAGGGAACTTTGAAAATGTGATTAATATCAAAGAGGAACGATGCGACCATGAACTCCAACTCCACTAGCTTGAAGAACCAACACACCACATTTTTGTGGCGCACTTGAGCTTCTCAGTTGGACTATAGATGGTAACTATAGTGTCATATAGTCATATTAATTTTATGTATATTGCAATTGTAGTGTCATATAGTCATATTAGTTGTATGTAGTGCAGACAACTAGTACTGAAGGTTTCGTCTTTTTCTCTTTTCTTTGCTAAGCCTATAATTTGGAGATTAGCACACTAATTAATTCCTTCAATAGGATGTGTTCTATAGGTTACGACTAAGAGTTTCATATATGTATGTGTATCACTTATTCTTGAGCAGAATAGTATTTTTTTCAAGCAGAGTACAGTAGTGTTCAGAGTTAATTAGTTGGGTATATACCAACAACCAAAAAAATCTCAATTAACTTGAAATCACTAAAATGTGCTCGAATTATACAAGAAAAAAATCAATTAATATTTCCTCAATGGTTTTTCTTTGTCGACTATATAAGAATTTGCATAAAGACATGTTCCAATGTACATGTAAAAGTACATAAGTTTATTTGCCTTAACATGAATCCATATGCTATTATCCTTTTGCTAATTCATTTATATGTACTGACATATAAATTATTTATGATTTTGTAGAATGGACGGTCCACCGTTATAGAAGCATCATGAGGCATAGTAGTCATTGACAAATAATGATTGCATCCCAAGACCGAAGATATATGTGGTCGTTAAAAGTGATACACATATACCCCAAAGTTATTCCATATGAGTCCACCATACCTACCTATATGCGGTATCTACCTGCCGTTCCAAGTAAATTTATATGTGCCAAACTCTAAACCTTCAAATGAAATTCTATTTTGTATGCTCGAATAGCTCATGTATCAACTAGGGTTGTCGATATCTTCCATGCTAGGTGGGTTATTCTCATGATGAGTGGGCTCCGCTCATCATTCACAAGAAAATGGCAGGTAACCGGGATGCCCAGTCCCATGCTCAAATCAAATAAAAATATTTGCAAACAAAACTCCCCCGGGATTGTTGTTAGTTGGACAGTACCCGTTGTTTTGGACCAGTCGTGGAATGTGCTCATTGGTGGTGGACCAGTATAAACTTTACCATTCTGTTTGGGAACCGCCTATAATGTATGTAGCATGAAAGATATCGAGATCTCTTGGTTGTTATGTTGACAATGAAACTATGCCTCTCAAAATATTATTTATCTCTGTTTCAAAACTCGAGCTCAGGCACCTTTGCAAATCGCTGCTTCCCTCTGCGAAGGGCATACCTATTTAATTTTATGTTGAGTCATCATCCTCTTATTAAAAAGCACCAGTTGGAGAGCACCGCTGTCATTTGCATGCATTGCTATTATTTACATTGAGTATGACTGTGATTAGATCTCTTTTGCCATGAATTACAATGTCTAGTCAGTCCTTGATCTTCAGGGGTGCTCTGCATTTATGTTTTGCAGTCTCAGAAAGGGCTAGCAAGATACCATCTTGTTATATCTTATTATGATTGTTTTGAGAAAGTGTTGTCATCCAAGATTTATTATTATTGCTCGCTAGTTGATTATGCCATTGGTATGAGTAAATATGAGACCTAAATGTTATTATGAATATGGTTAGTTCATAATCTTTGCTAAAAGCTTGAATGCTGACTTTACATATTTGCAAAAACAATATCAAACAGATTTGTAAAAGTTTTTCTTTATCACTTTCAGTTTGTCAACTGAATTTCTTGAGGACAAACAAAGGTTTAAGCTTGGGGGAGTTGATACGTCTCCAACATATCTACTTTTCCAAACACTTTTGCCCTTCTTTTGAACTATAACTTGCATGATTTGAATGGAACTAACCCGAACTGACGCTATTTTCAGCAGAATTGCCATGGTGTTATTTTTGTGCAGAAATAGAAGTTCTATGAATGACCTAAAACTCCAAAGAGTCACGTTTTGGAATTAATAAAAAGTATTGGCGAAATAATCAACAGAGGGGGACCCACACCCTGTCCACGAGGGTGCAGGGCTTCATGGGCCAAGCCCAAAAGTAATGTCGCAAATCATAGAAAAACTTTTTCTTTTGTTGGTATGTGAAGCTAGGCGGTATAAATTTAGCAACAATATAATTAGCATAATCAGCATACCATGGAGTGCTACGAGAAGTACTTATGACATTTAGTTGCTTATCAGGAAAGCTATCATTAATAGGTAGTGGGTCATCAAGAACATTCTCTAGCCTAGACAAGTTATCTGCAATGGGGTTCTCAGCTCCCTTTCTATCAACAATATGCAAATCAAATTCTTGAAGCAGGAGAACCCATCTTATAAGTCTAGGTTTTGCATCCTTCTTTTCCATAATATACTTAATAGCAGCATGATCAGTGTGAATAGTAACTTTGGAATCAACAATATAAGGTCTAAACTTATCACAAGCAAACACCACTGCTAAAAATTCCTTTTCGGTAGTAGCATAATTTCTTTGAGAACTATCTAGAGTCTTACTAGCATAATGGATAACATTTAATTTCTTATCAACTCTCTGCCCTAGAACAGCACCTACA
>NW_025230691.1:0-13301 GCF_018294505.1 Triticum aestivum
TGCAGCAGGACTGACCTCGTCCCCCTCTCGGTGCTGCAGGACCGAGCTCGTCTCGCGCGCGGGGCAACAGGGCGGGTTGGTGGATGCCAGCTCTGGCCAGCCTATTGGGTCTCGATGCTGGGGGTCGCCTAGGGGTGCTAAAGGTGGGACCTTTCCGCTCGTTTCCTTCGTTGGGGTGCGGCGGGTCTCGGGTGAGGTGGTGTCATGGTCTTGGATGCTGGGACGGCGGCCCTGGTGGTGGTCAGGCGGTGCTCTTGGGCAGAGCCCGTGCCTTGGTGCTGCCCGGTCTTCATGGCGTGTGGGTGGTGTGGTTACCGGGGTGTGGCGTTCGGTGGCGGTGAGTGTTGGCCGAGGTGAAAACCTGTTCTATCTTCGGACGGACCGGCGGCGGCGAAGATCGTTCCCTTCTTGAAGGCGTCGTCGCGGCTCTCATTGCCCGACATGCGGCTCCCGGGCAAACACTGATCCTTGGTTCGGGCGGTGGCGGCGCTCCGGTGCCGTTCCCTTCCTGAAGGCACCGCCTTGGAGCACATGCTTCGTCATATGTTGTTTCATCTCTTTGTGGTGGTAGTGCTAGGGGTGGTGTTGCTGCGCTCAGCGCCTATGTATCTTGCCCTGGGTGTGTGCGTGTGTTGTGGTGGCGTGTGTTTGTACTGGATGCTTGATGATCGGTGCTTTATATATAAAGCGGGGCGAAAGCCTTTTTCGGTATAAACCTGAAACCGATTTGTCCCCTTCCTTTGAGCTCCACCTCCTAGACCTGGAGTAAATCAGTTTTAGGGGTACATCCGTGGACGTGGATTTTTAGAACACCTGCACCCGGTCCTGGTATCCGGGCTGTCCAATATTGCTTTAAGATCTGTGCAACACAACTAACTTTCTATATATATGAAATTTTTTCTTTTTTGTTTCTCTCACATAAAACATGTCTTGAAGTTCAAATCTTTGCAGTGTGGCAAAGATTTCTAACTAGAATCTAGGATAAATCTTTCAGAATTGTTTGGCAAACATAAATATACAAAAAATGATTTTGTAATCTAAAAAATCATATTTTGTATATTTATGTTTGATGAAAAATTCTGAAAAACTTATCCTAGATTCTAGATAGAAAGCTTTGCCATGCTGCAAAGGTTTGAACTTCAAGACATGTTTTATGTAAGAGAAATAAAAAAGAGAAATCTATTTGCACGAATCGCGATGCGGGGAATGGATGGCTAGATAGAGAGGGCCTGGGTGCAGGTGTTCTATTATATATTTTCGGTACATCGGTCTTGCCTTCTATCATGCTCAGATCTATCACTTCCAGCAGTACAAGTCATCAGGTCTGAATGCACAACTTAGCAGAGGCACGCGCCGTGCACATTGCTTGCTAGACCTAGCTGTAGATTTTCCTTGGCGCTACAGAAACTACATGGTCAAGGAGAAGTTGATATTTTTGTACAACCAAGGCTGCATATCAAGATTCATTAACAGGCTCTTGAGTACAGGGGATTGTTTTTTGTTGCGAGTGGTTTGAACTTTGCATAAAGTTTCCAGCAGTCTGTGAAGCATTTTCTGATTTATATAGGAAAGCTGTAAGCATATCATGTCAACCTCACACTACATTAGAGAGCGGGAAGCCTTGTAATTGCGCTCTTATAAATGCCAAAGCTATAAAAAGAGATATTGGCCACATTCGGCAACGTAACTAGCAGGGCTACAATTTGCCCCCATTAGCATCCTACCTACTGCAATGGCAATGCAAGTTGAAATCCAAATTTCGATGCTCTACTTCAGAGTTTTCTTCAGTTCGAATGGCTTGAAAGACACAAAACTTTTTCAGTTAGCATGAAGACCCCACAATGAACAGACATCATTGCAGTCTCTTATCTTTATCTTTAAATCCTGCAGCTAGCCAGCTGCAAGCAAAGAACTGATTTCTATGTTTAGCTAAAGCAAAAGGTAATCCTGGCATGGATTGCGAATATGGAAAAGGAAAAGGTAAGGAATAGAACCTCTTGCTTCTAGTCTGTCTAATGCTTTTGTGTGTAAGCACAAGAAAGAAGCACCTCACAAGATTATCCTGTCCTAGCATGTAGCACCTCTGTTTTTTTTTGTGTATTAAATAACTAGAGTTGGTTGGATGGTTTACAAGAGGGGTAAATGTAGCAGATCAGGATTCAATAACCTGCTCTGAGTACAGGGGATTATTTTTTGTTGCGAGTAGGTTTCATAATGTCTCCAGCATTGTGTGGCCTTTTCTGAATTATACAGGAATGCTGAGCAAGTCAACCTCACATTGCATTAGAGAGCAGGAAGCCTTGTAGTAGGACTCTAATGCGAATCCGTGTAGCTCTTCGGCTTGCTCACTGCTATAGCTTCTACGTTTTCATTGGCTTTGTGTTTCAGTTATTTGCATGTGCCCCGGTTCTTCAGTTAGCTTCTTGGTGATAATCTGACAGATAGTACTTACTAGAAACCTGAAATCAATTTGCCCCTCATTATTTGACCTCCACCTCCTGGAGTAAATTAGTCTTCGGGGTTGTCTTGTCACTCTGTCATGCTCAAATTTATCACTTACAGCAGTATAACTCATTACATCTGAACCTACAAGTTAGCAGTGGCACGTGTTGTGTCCCTTGCTTGCTAGATCTAATTGTAGAGTTTCCTTGGCGCTACAGAAACTACATGGTCAAGGAGAAGTTTATATTTTTGTAGCACCTGCCTAACCATCCATGTACTGCAAATTGTGCATATCACGGTTCAGTAACAGGCTTTTGAGTGCATTTTTTTTGTTGCGAGTAGTTTGCATTTTGCATAATGTGTCTAGCAGTGTGTGAAACATTTTCTGGTTGATGTAGGGAAGCTAAACATGTCAACTTCACACTATATTAGAGAGAGGGAAGACGCCTTGTAGTACACTAGTACATTTCTCCAAAGCTATGAACAGAGGTATCAGCTACATTCTACCTTGTTTCAGTGGCTATGTGAGTTGAAAACTTGAAATCCAAATTTGGATTACCTACTACAGAGTTTCTTCAATTCGAATGGCTTGAAAGACACAAAAGTTTTTCAATTAGCATGAAGACCCCACAGTGAACAGACATCATTGCGATCTTTTATCTTTAGCTTTAAATCCTGCAGCCGGCCAGCTCCAAGCAACGAACTGATTTTCATCTTTAGCAAAAGAAAAAGGCAATCCTGGCATAGATTGAGAGAATATGGAAAACGAAAAGTTAAGGAATAAAACCGCTTGCTTCTAGTCTGCCTAAGGCATTTGTATGTAAGCACAAGAAAGCAGCACCTCACAAGGTTATCCTGTCCTAGAGCATGTAGCACCTCTATTTTTTTTTCCCTCTCCAATCCAGCCACTTGTAGTGGCACCTGAACGATCTACGTGGCTTCTATCAACCTGCAGATTCTCTACATAGTATCATTTCTTCACTTAACCGAGGTATGTAACTAGCTCACCTTACACCTGTACTAAATCTGCTTGTGGAATTCTGTAGACCTGTGTAAGCTAGCTTGATTTATTACTTCTACTTGTATCTCAATGCAGGCAGGAAGTCAACAACTGATCGACAAATGAGCATGGAGATTGCTGAAGAGTGAGTGGTCGATCTTGAGCCCAAAAATGACTTCATCTTGAGGCTAGAGACCGACAGATCTGGTCAATTCATCATGCGTACAGAGGTACTTTTGCACTTACAAATCACCTTTCATTCCATTCTGCATGTTATATAAGCGTGGTTTGCAATATATTAAATTGTGGTAGATTTTGGGGTAAAGTTTTTTCTATGCTAGCATGGCTGCTAGTTAATTTGGACGACGTATGTGTTTATTTTGTAGACTATGCATGCTTAGTTAGTGCAGCTCAAAAAACAGTTAGTCATGCATCAGAATATTGCCAATAGCCCAATACATGGGTCAACTTATAGTGTGTGTTCTTTTATTAGTATTGAGTTGCAAGTTTGAAATTTGGATTGATTCTTGCCTCACCTCCCTGTACACACATGCAGGTTATTAAGGTGGACACCATTGATGTGGCCGTCGACAGATTCTGGTTGAACTTGGGAAAGACACTACAAGCAGCAGAGAGAATGCCATCTACTTTGATGGCTGGGATGGTCTTGGGGCATCTGCCGTCCTGCAAACCGTAGCCAAACGCCTTGGAGTATAGCCGTCAACGAGGCCTGCAGGGCTTCAGTTTGAGAAAATCATCCACATTGACTGCTCAAAGTGGGAGAGCAGAAGAGCAATGCAAAGGGAAATGGCAGAGCAGTTGAACCTTCCCAATTGGGTGATGCAGATGTTTGACAAACAAGATGAGGAGGATGATTTCAATGGGTTAGACCAGGGCTCCCGGACCGAGATAGCACAAGTTGTGAGAGAGATCTATCAAACCACACAGAATCGAAGATTTTTTGGTGATTCTGCATAATGGAGGCAATGAGGAGATTGATATATTCGATTTTGGCTTTCTCTATATGGATATGCCAATAGCAAGATGTTCTGGACTTTTCGAGGCAGGTTTCGGCTTGACCCCAAGATGACAGACAATGTGAAGAGCACAACAACACATATTCTTTTTTCAGCTTCAAGATATAGGCGAGATTGGCAAGAGCTTTGGTCTTATCTATTTCGCCATGAGGCTGCAGAACTTTCCTGCAATAAGCATAGCCATATCTTCATTGATTCAGCGGTTGTTGCAGAGTGTGTCTTGTATATGTTGAAACAGTGCTGCATCGGCTCTCACATAGTTGACTATGACTGGGCTATACACACTGGTAACTATTGGGTATGCGATGGGATCATCCCATTGACAGACATTGAAAAGGCATGGGGAGTTGGTGATGATGTACAACACGAGGTGCGGTTGTTAAACATTGATAATCGACTTACTAGTGATGGAACAACAATAATGCTATCCTCTTACCTAGCAAAGTCAGCCGAGCGCATGCCATACTGTATTTCTGGAAAACATGTTGCAGCACTCGCACAGGCTCCACGTGCTCAAGCTCTCATGGTGTACCTTTAGTTTCTCATCGCCTCCATTCCTCTGTTGCCATGGCTTGAGGTTCCTGTGGCTTGAGCACTACCAAGACGATCTAATAAGAATTACCACAAATCATCACCACACAGATGCAGACAAAGAGAAGGATGAGATGGACAACAACAGTGCCACTAGATCGTGCTCATGCATCCAAAACTTGTGGGTGCTTGACCTGAGGTACACAGATTGTGATCAGATCTTGTCCGCAAGGTTAATTGGTCTCATGACCCAGCTCAGGGAGCTAAATGTCATCGGTGCTGAAAACTGGGACATGAGCCATTTGCGAGCATGGTTGTGTAACATTCACAAGCTCCGGGTAACAAATTCCACCTGCTGCTTCAACAACATGTTCTCAGAGATGGAAAACATGGAGCTTCTAGATTTTTCAGGAAATACCATCAAACAAGGCATGACAAGCTTATCGGGGCCAGCAAACAACAGTTGCCTTAAGACTATCACTATTGGTGGATGTGATGGGTTAAAAGTTGTCACTTTTAGGGGCTGCAAAGAATTGGAGAACATATTCTTGAAAGGGTCTTTGGAGAGTCTCGAGGAGCTAGAACTCTCAGGCACAAGAGTGAAAACCCTTAACTTGACAGGAGTGGAAGCCAGATCACTCCCCAAGCAGATCATCCTGCTAGGCTGCGAGAAGCTCCATGCAATGTTGTGGCCACTAAGTGTGACGAAGGAAGAGTTGCCGAAAGTGCTGCACATTGACACAACATCTTCATCAGTAACAGCTTACGAAGGGGAGGCACCACTTGTGCATCCACATGTTGATCTAGCCCTCCACCAGCAGAAAGAAGAAATGTTTAAGGGTGGATGGCAGATTTCTCTCACGGATACAAGGCTCCTTAGGTCGCTTTCTCCTTTAGGAGATTTTTCAAGGGCCTCATCCATACATATTGATATCTATCCTGCAGCTACTGATGGTGGCACTGGTAGCAACATCCAGGGAACAAGCAGTGAGACACCAGCGCAAGTCCAGCCGCATACAAGTACAGTAATGGACTCCAAGTACAGAGATACCTTGAAGGATGGGCCAGTTGCAGCAGTGACGATGTGGGACTGCCCCAAAATATGTTTAGCGTGGTGGAAACCAAATAAGACACCATGTATCATAAGATCATACATGGGCAGGACAACAAACTTTTGGAGGATGCTCCAGATGCTACTACTAGCACTTTATTATTGCCTGATTTTATTTGTGAGCAGGTTACATCGCTGCACGTGTATGATAACCCGTCTATCACCAGTGTCCCTGCATCTCCCCACGGATTAGTATTGGATAGTCTAATATGGTGCCGGGTAGAGAGGTGCCCCAAGTTGCACACTGTCTTTACTGTTCCTCAGGGCCCTTTTTGTCTGGAGACATTCTGGGCGTCCCAGCTTCTCTCCGCAGTCTACATCTGGGACAAACCAGTTAAAAGTAAGTTCAAACACATCGAAATCTTGCACCTGGACTACTGCCCCAGGCTTGTACATGTGCTCCCCATGTCCATATGGAAGAGAGGCACCACCTTTTCTAGCCTGGAGACCATTGAGATACTGTACTGCAGTGACCTCAGGGAGATAGTGTACTGCGGTGACCTCAGGGAGGTCTTCCCTTTGGGCCCTGAGCATCAACAACAGGATATAATTCTCGAATTTCCCAAGCTGAGGCACATCCACCTGCACGAGCTCCCTACGTTGCAGTGTATCTGTGGGCGCAGGATGTCCGCGCCTAAACTCGAGACTATCAAGATCAGGGGCTGCTGGAGCCTTAGGCGTCTGCCTGCCGTTGGACGTGACACTAAACCACCCACGGTGGACTGTGAGAAGGAATGGTGGGACAACCTGGAGTGGGACGCGTTGGAGAAGTACCACCACCCTTCCCTCTACGAGCCGAGCCACTCGCTATACTACAAGAAGGCCCAGCTGCCCAGAGGCACCGTACTCAGGTGAGCTTTACATCTAGTCCCATTTGTACGTATGTTCCTCGGTATGCACACTGCTAATAAGATTGCTCTTGTGTTGAACCTCGTTACTACTCTCTTTTTTCTACATAAAAAAGTCAGCCTAGTACTGTAACTCTGTAAGTAGTATGTGTGGCTAATCGTTCTTACCATTGTTGGTTTATATGCTGCAGGTGATCGATCTCTGATCTTGAGCTTCTTTGAACGCAGCATGCATGATTGCGAGGCATGAAGTGCTACCTCCTACATTACTGAAGCTTTCTTGCCGTGTGGGTTGCTTTTCCCAGCTTCCCGCTTGATTGGTGTGTGGTGTTCTCGCTACATCTGCGCTACCTTGGTACAGCGATGCGACTTTCAGTTTGATTTTGGTTTGGTTTGATCATCCTTGCTTCCCGAGCAATTGAGGAGTAAAGCAGAGTAGGCTTTCAGTTTCCTCAGACCTGCATAACTGAAGCTTTCCTGCCATGTGTGCCTGATTTCCCGCTTGATTGGTTTGTGGTGTTCTCTACATCTGCATCGGCTTGCTGCGGCTTTTGGTTTGATTTCGTTTGGTTTGATCATGTTTTGCTCGGAGCTCTTGAGCAAACGAGAAATAAACCGTAGAGTGGGCATTCAGCTTATGCAGCACGCATGAGCCCATGAGCCTCATGCTCTGAGTGTGGTGTTGTTTGTTACGGTACGAAATTGCCGGCTATGGACTGATTGTGATTTGTAAGCATAACCGATGATTGTGATCATTTGTGTCATTGTGTGTGCATGGTGTTGTTTGGTGTGGTACGTTTATGAATATTGTCACTTGTTATGTGCTAGTTGTAACTAAGCTGGGAGGATGGTGTTTGTTCCCAGGCCAGTTTTATCTATGCTCATTATTTCCATCATGTACTTGGAATGGACGTGCTAGCTGCTGTCACTTGTTAGGGTGGCCGGCAATATTTCCTTTGCCCAGATAGATGTATATATCAGTATGTCCATGTCTCTAGTGAACTCATCCATCATCTCCTGACCACCAACTATCCATGACTCCAGACGATCCATCGTGTGCCACCAAACACGCCGCCCACCAACATGCGCCACCACGGCCGTGCAGTCCCCATCGCCGTCTCACCTTCGCAAACAAAGCGAGACCGGCGGGAACAAAGAAGGCAACCGGGAGCGAGGGGCGGTTGCAACAGCAGCCACGCGGGAGGGGACAACCTCCACCGCCCGTGGCGGGAACCGGCCGGACGTAGCAACAGGGGCAAACCAGGCAACCGCGACCAAATCAACCGGGGGAAAGGGGAGGCGGAGAAGTGGCCCATGGCCACGTCCGGCGCTGTGCCGGCACCAGCTCCCCCACGAATCCATGTTTCGCCCCCGCGCCGAAGGCGCAGATAGGCCCGGCCGAGCCCGAGACGGGCTTGTGAAGCCCCCGTCGTCGCGCTGCAGTACACAAGCCGTCGTCGCCGCGCAGTACACAAGCCCCCGTCGCCGCCACCCCCCACCCCCCCACGAGTCGCCCCGCCGTCTGCCGGAGACGCCGCGGAGGATCTCCGGCCAGGCCTGCCTAGACCGAGATGAGGCCCAAAAGGGCCCATATCTGGGTTGGGTGGGCACCGCCACCAGCCACCGTGATGCCCCGCCGCCAAGCAGCCACGCCGCCGCCACCTCGCCACCCGGTACCGCGCCGCCCAAGGAGCCACGCCGCCGCCGGATCCGCTGCCGCCGCCAGCCGCCCGAGCCATGGCGCTGCGCGGGGGGAAAGAACGGGGCCGCCGCCGCCAGCACCACACGGGCAAGTCCCGGTGGTCCAGGCCGGCGGTGACGGGAGGGGGAGAAGGGGAGGGGAGGGGCTGGGAAGGGAGCCCCCGGTCGCCTCACTCGGGGAGGCGACGCGGGGGTACGGTGGAGGGGGGAGAGGGGAAGGGAGGGGGTCGGGGGAGGGGAGGTATAGCGGCGGCGGCGCGGGCGAAACCCTAGGGAGGGGGAGCGATCAAGGAGTAAGAATTCAAGGACTGCCTCCACATACCTGACCACCAAATCCTTGTCGGCTTGTCCGGCACCGACGCAGTGACGTCTGTGGGCGCCGCCATACCTTCTTGAAGGGCATCGGGTTTGCCCCTTGCCCCGCAATCCTCTACGTACCGGGGGAAACCCTATGACTTGTCCGAGCAGCAGCGTCGTCGGTGTCGCGATCCTTTTTGAAGGCGTTGCTTGGTATGCGGCGGTCCGGAGTGCTTGGAGTGTGGTGGAATTCTCCAGTGGGCGCAGTGGTTGTGGGTCCTCATCGTTTTCGTTGATCCGTCGCTGTTCGCATTTGTTTCTTTTTGTTTTCTTTTTCGTTTCTTTTGGGCGTGACTGTGCTGTTTCCGTCCCAGCAACTATCGTTGGTTGTACCAATGTTGGTTACTTTGTAATATAAAGCAGGAAAACCCTTTTTCGTAACTCATCCATCATCCTTAACAGATGGTGGTGGCTTGTGATTACCATTTTTAGTTTCAGGGTTTCTCTTAATTTGCTGTTGTTTTGGGGCATTTAGGTTACCTTTTAAAGTTAATCATGTTAAAATAATTGTGGAGAAATAGTAGCACCGTTTTTGTAATTTGGGAAACAGGGAAACGGCTAGCTCAAATCAAGAGGAAACAACTCAATGGTTTGATGCTTTTGCCTGGGCTAGGCCGTGGACGTCTGGAATCTCCTGCTTGCGACCCGGTCTTTCTGATGGCTGCAGTTTCTGAATAATCCTCCTTCTCTGCTTCTTCTTCTTCTTCAGTTAACTTTGGGTATGACATCACCCTGGGCTGCGACTCCATCTCTGACTCTGCTTCTTCTTGCTACTTAAAACTCTGGTTCCTAACACATGGTCCCCATTTTACCATCGCCGGAGTGTCTTCCCCAAGAAAGTTTCAAGACACCCGAGTGACATGAGCAGAGATTAGGAGAAGTCGACGAAATTTCTGTATATGTATAGTATAAGTCTTCTTCGTTGGTGATAAATAGATAGATAGTGCTTCTATAAACCTCAAATGTTCCCCCATTTCTTG
This sequence comes from Triticum aestivum, assembly GCF_018294505.1. NCBI lineage: Eukaryota > Viridiplantae > Streptophyta > Magnoliopsida > Poales > Poaceae > Triticum > Triticum aestivum. Next base: position 10,008 of record NW_025230691.1, read on the forward strand.
AGCTCCTCACTGGTCTGATTGATAACACCTGGAAGCACACAAACAGTTCAACTTAACAGAGGCACATGTTCAGATTGTAAAAATAAAAATAAAAATAAAAATAATGGCTTTGTGCAAGTCTCGCCCCTTCTTTTTTGTTTCTTTTCTGTTTTCTCCTTTTTCTTGACCACGTTACAAATCTCAGCCAACCGGTCGTGCATATACATATGCTGAACCAATCGACCCAAGTTTCCTAGACTTACTCGGAACAGGACCCGGACACCACATCTATAAAAGTAAATTACCATAGTATGAGACGTTGCTATATTATTACGCTTAGCAAATGATATTCAACTGACCTGATATAACTAGGGTAATCTTCTTTGTGAACTCTTCAAAGGAAAAAAAATAGTTTTGATATGCTACGTGCAAATCCGATTATTATGCTTCCTTCTGTATCAAAGAAAATTGAGTTGTACTTTAAGCTATGTAGGTATGTCGTGCAAGCATGGTTAGAAGGAACTCTGTAATCAATAACGGGCATTTCCCAACTTACTAATTAAACCTTAATTTCTTATCTGTGTACATACATGTGTACAATTCTCATGATTTAGGATCTCAATAATATATCAACTGATGACGTAATGGCTCCTTACACTTGGCATATTAACTGGGAAGGTAATTTAGATATTGAACTGAACTAATTATGTACAATGACAACGAACATGTAGTTTATGAGCAGTGCCATGTGAATATAGCTTCTTTTTTCTCTCTGAAGGATGCACATGTCTGTGTGGGCGAAAAATATACTGTAATCGACATCTACACAAAACCAATGCATCGTGTTCAGTTGTTCCATGCTTTCCTGATTGAAGTGTAGCACTTCAGACTCTTAGAGTATAAACCTATTCGTATTGTAATCTATCTCTATTAGTCTAGTTTTGGAGCCCAATCTTTGTAATCTATATAAACAGCTCTTGAGGCCCCAATCAATACAACAATTATTTCTCCAATATCTCAATCTATCATGGTATCCGACGCCTAGGTTTTCCGCACCTGGTATGACACCGCCACCCGCGCCGCCGCCCCGGCCGACTCGGCCCCTCTTCTCCATGGCCGAGTTCCGCGCCGCCGGTGTCCCGCCCTCTACCTCCTCCTCTACAACCACCCAAACACCTCCCCCTCCAAACCCTATGTTCTCCCTAGCCGACACCATTGCCGACGTCTCTCCCTTCATACCAATCTCATTAGACCTCGGCATCCACAACTACTACCATTGGCGCCACCTCTTCATCATCCATCTCGGGTGCTGCGGCCTACGCCACCACACTGATCCCTCCTCCCCGCCACAGCCCGCTGATCCTCGCTGGGTGAAAGATGATCTCGCCATCATCCAGTGGATTTACACACGCATCTCCGCGGAGCTTTTCAATCTGGTCTCCGACGATGACGCCACCGCCGCCGATCTCTGGGCTTCCCTTCAACAGCTGTTTCAGGACAACTCCGACGCGCGAATCAACGCGCTCAACACCGAGCTACGCACAACCATGCAGGGAGATGTCCCAGTCTCCATCTTCTGCCAGCGAATCAAGGCTATCGGCGATGAACTCCGTGAACTTGGCGATCACGTCGAGGATCGCACTCTCATCAACGCCCTTCTCCAAGGTCTCGGCGATCAATTCGAGAAGCAGCAGTCCTTCATCCCCATGCTCAAGCCATACCCCACCTTCAAGGAGGTCCGCTCGATCCTCCAGCAAGAAGAGAAGAACCAGGCTCGCAAGGCGCAACGGGCGCCGCAGGTGTTTCATGCTGCCGCGCCCTCTTCTGCAGCTCGCACGCCTGGGATGCCGCGGCTACCGACCGCCCCTCCAACTCCTGTTGTGGATGCCGCGGCCTCAACACCACCACCAGGCTGGCGCCCGAGCCCCAACTACAAGGGGAAGAATCCCGTCTACCAGCCTCCTGCATCTCGCCCTGCCGGACCTGCACCAGCCTCGTCATCCACCACTCCCGCGCCACCAGCTCCGTCGCCATGGCCTCCTCAGCATGATCCTTGGACTGGCCTCGTCCAGGCTTGGTCGATGCCATGGTCGGCCCCCTCGCCGTATGGTGCCCCTCCTGCGTACACGGGCACATGGAGCCCCGGTCTTCGTCCAGCCACCGGCTCTCCGGGACTCCTTGGACCCAGGTCGCCGGCACACGTCTACACCGCCACTCCTACTCCGCCTACCAGCACGCCAGGACCGCCATCGCCCTACAACACCATGCCGGCCTTCTACGGCAACATGCAGGCCCCAATCGCATACTACCCATCCGCTATCCCCTACGTCAACATGCAAGCTCCTGGCCCCTCTGCTTCTCCCCAACAGCCAGCTTGGGAGCAAGCCTCCTTCATCAACGCCATGAACAATTTTGTCCTCAACGACACAGGTACGGATTGGATTTTCGATTCTGGTGCATCAATGCATATGTCTTCAAATATGAATTTATTGTCAGCTTGTTTTCCTTCTGCCTTTTCCACTATCACCATTGGCGATGGCTCCACCATCCCTGTTTCATGCACCGGTCACTCTTACATCCCTTCCTCTCATGCCAATTTTCTTCTACGCAATATTCTTTTGGTTCCTTCCATCATCAAAAATCTTATTTTTGTTAGACAATTTTGCATTGACAACAAAGTTATCCTGGCCTTTGACCCTTTTGGTTTGTCTGTGAAGGATCTGACAACGGGGGAGGTCCTCGCTCGGTACAATAGCACGGGCGATCTTTATCCTCTTCATGGCGCGCCCACATCCACCCCTCGTGCCATGCTCGCATCCGTTGATCTATGGCATCGTCGTCTCGGTCACCCCAGCAAAAACACTTTGACGTCTTTACTCCAAGAATTTTGTATCCCTTGTTCTAGCACTCCTCATAATCCCTCTCTCTGTAATGCATGTCAATGCGGCAAACATGTTAGATTACCTTTTGGAACCTTTACTACCATTAGTACTTTCCCTTTTGAGTTACTTCACTGTTATTTATGGACCTCTCCAGTCCCTAGTGTTTGTGGTTATAAATATTATCTTGTGATCTTGGATGATTATTCTCACTATACTTGGACTTTTCCTCTTCGCGCTAAATCTGATGTACCTGCAATCTTTCTCAACTTTCGACAATATGTAATCACACACTTTGGCTTGCCAATTCGATTTATTCAATGTGATAACGGTCATGAATTTGATAACACCCAAAACCGCACCTTCTTTCTCTCTCAAGGCATTCTTCTTCGTTTTTCATGCCCTTATACATCTTCTCAAAATGGTAAAGCTGAAC
>NW_025230692.1:0-13294 GCF_018294505.1 Triticum aestivum
TAGGGACTTTATGTTTTGTCTATGTATTCACACATGTACTAAGTTTTCGTTTAATACAATTCTAGCATGAATAATAAACATTTATCATGAATTAAGGAAATAAATAATACCTTTATTATTGCCTCTAGGGCATATTTCCTTCAGTCTCCCACTTGCACTAGAGTTAATAATCTAGTTCACATGACTATGCGATTAAACACCAATAGTTCACATCTGTATGTGATTAACACCCATAGTTCACATCGCCATGTGACCAACACCCAAAGGGTTTACTAGAGTCAATAATCTAGTTCACATTGCTATGTGATTAACACCCAAAGAGTACCAAGGCGTGATCATGTTTTGCTCGTGAGAGAAGTTTAGTCAACGGGTCTGTCCCATTTAGAGCCGTATGTATTTTGCAAATATTCTATGTCTACAATGCTCTGCACGGAGCTACTCTAGCTAATTTCTCCCACTTTCAATATGTATCCAGATTGAGACTTAGAGTCATCTGGATCGGTGTAAAAGCATGGATCGACGTAACATTTTATGATGAACTCTTTATCACCCCCATAACCAAGAAACATTTCCTTAGTCCTCACTAAGGATAATTTTTGTACCCCTTTGCCAAACTCATGGCAAGGTACACAATAGGTCTAGTACACAACATAGCATACTTTATAGAACCTATGACTGAAGCATAGGGAATGACTTTCATTCTTTTTCTATCTTCTGCCGTGGTCGGGCTTTGAGTCTTACTCAATTTTACACCTTGTAATACAGACAAGAACTCCTTCTTTGAATGATCCATTTTGAAATCTTTCAAAAAACTTGTCAAGGTATATACTCATTGAAAAATCTTATCAAGTGTCTTGATCTATCTTTATAGATCTTGATGCCCAATATGTAAGTAGCTTCACCGAGGTCTTTCTTTGAAAAACTCTTATTCAAGTATCCCTTTATGCTATCTAGAAATTCTATATCATTTCCAATCAACAATATGTCATCCACATATAATATTAGAAATGCTACAGAGCTCCCACTCACTTTCTTGTAAATATAGGCTTCTCCAAAATTTTATATAAAACCATATGCTTTGATCAAACTATCGAAGCATTTATTCCAACTCCGAGAGACTTGCACCTGTCCATAAATGGATCACTGGAGCTTGCACACTTTGTTAGCACCCTTTGGATCGACAAAACCTTTTGGTTGCATCATATACAACTCTTCTTCCAGAAATCCATTCAGGAATGCAGTTTTGACATCCATCTGCCAGATTTCATAAAATATGGCAACTGCTAACATGATTCAGACGGATTTAAGCATCGCTACAGTTGAGAAAATCTCATTGTAGTCAACACCTGAACTTGTCGAAAACCTTTTGCGACAAGTCGAGCTTTGTAAATAGTAACACTACTATCAGCGTCCGTATTCCTCTTTGAAGATCCATTTATTTTCTATGGCTTTCTGATCATCGGGCAAATCCACCAAAGTCCACACTTTGTTCTCATACATGGATCCCATCTCAGATTTCATGGCCTCAAGCCATTTTGCAGAATCTGGGCTCATCATCGCTTCCTCATAGTTTGTAGGTTCATCATGATCTAGAGCAGGATTACCGTACCACTCTGGTGTGGACCGTACTCTGGAATACCTATGAGGTTCTGTAGTAAGTTGATATGAAGTTTCATGATCATCATCATTAGCTTCCTCATAAATTGGTGTAGGAATCACTGGAACTGATTTCTGTGCTGAACTACTTTCCAATTCAGGAGAATGTACAATTACCTCATCAAGCTCTAATTTCCTCCCACTCACTTCTTTCGAGAGAAATTCCTTCTCTAGAAAGGATCCATTTTTAGCAACAAAGATCTTGCCTTCGGATTTGTGATAGAAGGTGTACCCAACGGTTTCCTTTGGGTATCCTATGAAGACGCACTTCTCCGATTTGGGTTTGAGCTTATCAGGTTGAAGCTTTTTCACATAAGCATCGCATCCCCAAACTTTAAGAAATGACAACTTTGGTTTCTTGCCAAACCACAGTTCATAAGGCGTCGTCTCAACGGATTTTGATGGTACCCTGTTTAATGTGAATGCAGCTGTCTCTAATGCATAACCCCAAAACAATAGTGGTAAATTGGTAAGAGACATCATAGATTGCACTACATCCAATCAAGTGCGGTTACGACGTTCGGACACACCATTACGATGTGGTGTTCCATGTGGCGTGAGTTGTGAAACTATTCCACATTGTTTGAAATGAAGGCCAAACTCGTAACTCAAATATTCTCCTCCATGATCAGATCGTAGAAACTTTATTTTCTTATTATGATGATTCTCCACTTCACTCTGAAATCCTTTGAACTTTTCAAATGTTTCAGACTTGTGTTTCATTAAGTAAATAGACCCATATCTGCTCACATCATTTGTGAAAATCAGAAAATAATGATACCCGCCATGAGCCTCAACTTTCATTAGACTGCATACATTGGTATGTATTATTTCCAATAAGTCATTAACTCGTTCCATTGTTCTGAAGAACGGAGTTTTAGTTATCTTGCCCATAAGGCAAGGTTTGCAAGTATCAAATGATTCATAATCAAGTGATTCCAAAATTCCATCTTTATGGAGTTTCTTCATGCATTATCAACTTTGCATCTTTTGGCATCAATACTATGAATATATGTATCATTACGATCGAGATTCAATAAACCATCAGCATTGGGTGTATGACCATAGAAGGTTTTATTCATCTAAACAGAATAACAATTAACCTTTGTCTTAAATGAATAAACGTATTGCAATAAACATGATCTAATCATATTTATGCTCAACGCAAATAGCAAAAAACGTTTATTTAGGTTCAACACTAATTCCTAAAGTATAAGGAGTGTGCGATGATGATCGTATCAATCTTGGAACCACTTCCAATATACATCGTCACTTCACCATCAACTAGTCTCTGTTTATTCTATAACTCTTGTTTCGAGTTACTTATCTTAGCAACCGAAAAAGTATCAAATACCCAGGGCCTACTATGAACACTAGCAAGGTACACATCAATAACCTGTATAACAAATATACCTTTGCTCACTTTGCCATCCCTCTTATCCGCCAAATATTTGGGGTAGTTCCGCTTCCAGTGACCATTTCCTTTGTAGTAGAAGAACTTAGTTTCAGGATTAGGTCTATCTTTGGGCTTCTTCACGGGAGTGACAACTTTCTTGCCATTATACTAGAAGTTCCCTTCTTTCCTTTTGCCCTTTTCTTGAAACTAGTGGTCTTGTCAATCATCAACACTTGATGCTCTTTCTTGATTTCTACCATCGTTGATTTCAGTATCACTAAGATCTGGGGAATCATTTTCATCATCCCTTGCATACTATAGTTCATCATGAAGTTCCAGTAACATGGTGATGGTGACTAGAGAACTCTGTCAATCACTATCTTATCTGGAAGATTAACTCCCACTTGATTCAAGCGATTGTAGTACCCAGACATTCTGAGCACATGCTCACTAGCTGAGCAATTCTCCTCCATCTTTTTAGGCAAAGTACTTGTCAGAGGTCTCATACCTCCTAACACGGGCATGTGTCTGAAATACCAATTTGTGCTCTTGGAACATCTCATATGCTCCATGGTGTTCAAAATGTTTTTGAAGTCCCGGTTCTAAGTCGTAAAGCACGGTGCACAAAACTGTCAAATAGTCATCATATTGAGCTAGCCAAACATTCATAATGTCTGCATCTCCTCCTACAATAGGTCTATCACCTAGCGGTGTATCAACAACATAATTCTTATGTGCAGCAATGAGGATGAACCTCAGATCATAGACCCAGTCCTCATCATTGCTACTATCACCTTTCAACTTAGTTTTCTCTAGGAACATATAAAAAACATAGGGAAGCTACAACACGAGCTATTGATCTACAACATAATTTGAAAAATACCATCATGAATAAGTTCATGATAAAATTTAAAGTTCAATTAATCATATTACTTAAGAACTCCCAGTTAGATAGACATCCCTCTAGTCATCTAAATGATCACCTGATCCAAATCAAGTAAACCATGTTCGATCATCACGTGAGATGGAGTAGTTTTCAATGGTGAACATCACTATGTTGATCATGCTCGAGCTTTCAGTCTCTAGTGTTCCGAGGCCATATCTGCATATGCTAGGCTTGTCAAGTTTAACCCGAGTATTCTGCGTGTGCGAAACTGGCTTGCACCCATTGTATGTGAACGTAGAGCTTATCACACCCGATCATCACGTGGTGTCTCGGCACAAAGAACTGTCACGACCGTTTCCTGCGTGTACAACTGCTCTATGCGTGTGGTTGCTTGCGGTTGAGGCGGCCGCTGTGCGCTCTGCTCTCGCATCCCTCCGGGTGCTCTGCCCTCGTCCCTCCATGCATGCTGCCAGTGTTTGGGGCCAGCGCACGATCACACATGTTCATGTGCATGCGGTTGCGCTGGGTGCAGTGCGACAATGCAGCTACTCGCTACAAAAACTGTCATGCGGATGCGCTGAGAATCCAGGCCGCCCGGCCCCCATTCATTCCTGCGGCCCTTTAACTTCATCTCTCGCGTCACATGACACAATAAGCATACCCACGACAACACATAAAGTGAGGACATCCAGCGGTTCCAATGGTGATCCCCGTGGCTCCAATGGCGCTCCCTGTCGGTGTCAAAACCGGCGGATCTCGGGTAGGGGGTCCTGATCTGTGCGTCAAGGCTGATGGTAACAGGAAGCAAGGGACACAGATGTTTACCCAGGTTCGGGCCCTCTTGATGGAGGTAAAACTCTACATCCTGCTTGATTAATATTGATGATATGGGTAGTACAGGAGTAGATCTACCATGAGATCGTAGAGGCTAAACCCTAGAAACTAGCCTATGATGGTATGATTGTAATTGTGATTGGCCTTCTAAGGACCAACCTCTCCGGTTTATATTGACACTGGAGAGGGATAGGGTTTACATGGAGTCGGTTACAAGGAAGGAAACACAATATCCGGATTGCCAAGCTTGTCTTCCACGCAAAGGAGAGTCCCATCCGGACACGGGCCAAAGTCTTGAGTCTTGTATCTTCACACTTCAATAGCCCGGACGTTATATATAGTCCGGCTGTCCGGATACCCCCTAATCCAGGACTCCCTCAGTAGCCCCTGAACCAGGCTTCAATGACGATGAGTCCGGCGCGCAGTATTGTATTCGGCATTGCAAGGCGGGTTCCTTCTCCGAGTACTCCAAAGTAATTATCGAACACTTGAATCGTGTCCGGATCCACTGAGTGATCTTTACACACCACTGTAGAGAGAATGATATTTCACAAACGCAATCTGCTAACAACTTTTTTTTGATGACGTGACATGTTATTACGGTCGGATCATTACTCGAACCGTTTTCCCACAACCAGCCACAACGCGTATTGCAAGGCGGTTTCTTTGGCACGTCTTGCCAAAGAAGAGATCGTGTCCCCTTATCACGGGATTCTTATCAATACGGGCATGGGTAACCCAACTGCACCACTAATCGCGGCGAGCGGGAGGCGGACGGGCTTCACCAGGCAAGTGGGGAGGCGCAAAAATCTTTTACCACCCCTATAAAGAGGTAAGGCCCCTTTCTCTTTACCCATGCCTTCTCCTCTCATTAGCTCATTCCCCTCTGCCCAAGCCCTAACACCCAAGCACTATTTTTCTCCAGCAAAGAGAGGTCTTTGAAAGATGTCCGGATCCGGAGCCGGAGGCAGATGGATGGCCTCGACCGTCCAGGAGAAGGACATCAAGAAGCTACGGGGATCCGGGTATCTGGCCCAGAAGACCGGCTACCGTCTCCCACCAGCGGGACAGGCTGTCCCCACTCCGAAACCTCACGATAGAGTCGTGTTCCTTCCCCATTTTGTCTGTTGTCTTGGGTTTCCCCTTCACCCATTTGTTCGTGGAGTAATGTATTACTACGGGATCAATTTTCATGATCTTTCACCCAACTCCTTCCTCAATATCTCGACATTCATCGTCGTGTGCGAGGCCTTTCTCCGGACCCCACCTCACTTCAGCCTGTGGCTGAAGATTTTCAATGTAAAACCCAAGGTGGTGAGTGGCGAACACGCCGAGTGCGGCGGCGCCATGGTAAGCAAGATGCCCAAGGCCACTTGGGCGAAGGGTGCCTTCAACGACTCCTTCAAGGACTGGCAGCAGCAATGGTTCTATATTACCGAACCATGCGGCAAAAAGTGGGCGGCGGCCCCCGAGTTTAGATCCGGAGCTCCACTGCGGCTCACGTCCTGGCCCAAGAAGGGCCCGAACTGGTGTTCGCCCGATGAGCTGTCATTGCTCTATACGCGCGTTTAGGGCGTAGTTGACAGGTACGTCAAACTCGTTGACGTAGTCCAGGTGATGCTAGTTCGCCTAGTTCTCCCCTGCCAGCGCTGGGCTTGCACTCTGTGGGAGTTCGACCCAACCGAGCACCAAACCCTTCAGGGGCTTTATGATTCCTCCCACAAGGATATCTGGAAGGTGCTCTTCAAGCCCGGCAAATCGTGGCCGAGCCCCGCCGAGGACCATGGGTATCAATTATCTCATCCTGCAAGCTCGGTAAGTTGTAGCCGCGCTCTGTTTATTCATGCTTCAGCTGGCATGCCCTGAGGGAGACATCTTAATCATGCTTCATTGTGATCTATGGGATGGATAAAGAAAGTGGAGCAGATACATTATCCGACCCCGCTGCCGGAGGAACCGGCCGGACCCCTTCTCTCGAAGATGCTGGTCCCTGCGCCTTACGAGGCGCCGAAGAAGGAAGCCTCCAAGAAGGTCAAGAAGACCCGGAGTCGCCTCCGTCGCTGTGAGGCATCGGACGCAAAATCCGGAGACTCAAGCGCCGCTCCTTCTTCAGAAGGCGAAGAGGAAGAAGCAGAGGAGGACGAGCCTCACTCTGAAGGTGGGAGGAAGCGTGCAGCTTCCCCGTCCCTGGAGGCCGAATCGCCCAAGAGGGTGAAAGGTTCCCTCCTAGAGACATCCACCACGGCTGCCGACAACAGCCCAGAGTGGGATCCCAGGGCCCATCCCCTGGGGAAGTCGTAAGTATACGAAATCCGAACACGCGCATGCGTCTGGGATTGTTGTAGGATTTATTGGCTTTAGCCATTGCCGTATTTTGCACAGCCAGGCGAGATCTAGCACTGGACAATCGTTATCGGAGAATTCGCCGGGCTCTAATGCCTTGGCGAGCGAAACGCCTCTGCAAGCCCCTTCCCCAAAGTCCAGGCGCGACATTGAGGTGTCATCCCGACAGGACCCGTCCCAAGGAGGACATATCCCCGTTGCCGGACACACGGGGGCGGATAAGGCCCCCGGGACCTCTAAGGTGCCAGAGTCGAGTGAACAACCACCTTCGATGGTGGGAGGCCTGCCTACCCCGCCGGCATCCTATGTTCAAGCAGAGCTCCCCGGCGGTCTATTGATAGCATTTAAGAACACATCCATTGTTGATGAGCGGCACACTCTCATGGGCGCGGTGGTTGAGAAGATTCAGTTCGCTGAGAGCGGGCTGAATGAGTCCTGCTTTGGCCTTATAAAGGACTTTGAGGTATGTTTCCTAAGAAACCTTTGAGGGTTTGTCATAATATGAGTAGTAGCCCTTGATGCACTGTCCGACGGAGGAGATAAAGCCGGGTAGGGGATCAAATCCTTTGTAATCGTAGGAGCCTGTGTGAATTACGTATACCCTTTATGTGAAAACAGGTGTCTGCAGAGAGGATGGCCGCTTATAATGCGGAGGTGTCCGAACTGAAGCAGAGCCTTGCACGGGCCGAGGAAGAACTTGGCTCTGTGAGGAAGCAATTGGAAGACAAGCAAGGTATGTTGAAAACATTTGACTTGAAGTTGGCACGAATTAATAGTTGTGCATAGTGAGAAGTATCTGTATTGTATGCTCTAGGAGCGAGTGCCGAGTACGAGGCACTAAAGAAGGCTGTGGCTGATGCCAATAAGAGGGTTGAGGCCGAACAGGCGCTTCGTGAGAAACACGAGGCCAGGGTCATCGCAGCTGAGCGAGAGCTCCAGGAAGCTGTGAAGAAAAGCGAGGGCTTGGAGTAGAGTTTAATAGGGAAAGAATCCGAACTCGCCCAAGCTATCAAGGCTGCGGAAGGTGCTCGGGAAGAAGCCCGAGGTGCTGCGCGGGACATTCAGGAGGCCCAGAAAGTTGCTGCTGGTAAGGCCTTCTGTAATCTTAGCCCTTTGTAAGTGATAATGGAAAGAATCCTAAGCGGCAAGCTGAATTCTTATTTTTCCAGGGGATTTTGCGGATCTTCCTCGCAGCATATCCGATGCCGCCCAATTCTTCCGCACCGAGGAGAAGAAGTCTGTGGAGAGGGATTTCTGGTCGCAGTATTTGGCGCCGAACTATCCGGTGCCATTTATCGATTAGCTGAAACAGCTGGTCGAACTACACCAGGCGGCCGAACTAGCGATGAAGGACTTAGTTGTCTGGCTGTGGCCTGCGGAGCCAATTCCAAGCAGTTACTTCGGACTCGTCAAGCGGATTGTGGGTGCCTGTCCTCGGCTTGATGCTATCAAGAGATCAGTCTATATAGAAGGCGCGCGCATGGCGTTTTACCATGCGAAAGTGCATTGGGGGAAGCTTGACGCGGAGAAGCTGATGACTGAGGGGCCGCCGGAGGGTAAGGAGCACCGCAAGCCCGAGCTGTACTATGAAGGTGTGATGAAAGGGGCCCGCCTTGCGGCGGATAAGTGTTCCAAAGACATTATATTTCCCTTTGGGCATTTTTGCCGCTTTTTGTAATATGGGATAATGGTATTTTTATTATATATTGCCTGTTTTGTTTGAACATATGTTCTTCCTCTTCGGCTGTTTATTCTATGCAAATCCTGAGAGTTGGCCAGTCCTCGTCTTCTGCCTCCTCGTAAAAGAATACAGGGGTGTTCGGGATATATCTGAATGCTCTTTATCCCATAGTTGGGTCCTTTTAAGGAGGTGCTTCTCTCCGCGAACCAGGCAATCGGACTATAAGGCTTTATAACTCTCACTTAGCCTTAGGAATTCGAGTATGGTTGGCGCAGCCCCTAGTGTTCGGAAGGCCGAACTAGGGGCTCTATTGGCGCCTGATCAGAAGATCGATCCGTCGCACTCTGCATTTATAATGGCGTTGTGCGGAATAAATCTTTAAGGATTTTACAACCTCTCGAACAGCTGACCAGCTCTCGCTTCATCATGACGGTCGGTTTTCGGCTTTCTCTACTAAGGTGCTCGTCCGGCTGAACCGAAACACAATCACAGTAGTTCTCCCAGCGCTACCTTAGCCGACAGAACGGAACGTAAGATACCAAAACATGGGAGCCGGGCAAACCCAACCAACAACCCAAGACATGATTCAGAGCTGATGCATATAGTGCTACAAGTTCGGGGTGCCGAGCGACCGAAAAGGTGGTCGGACTTTATTGCCATACTGTGAAGCCCCTGGTGTAACCGGGCGAACGCGAAGCATGGATGTCATTTTTGGTAAAGAGGCGTCGGTGATAAGCGACGGTCGGTAAGTGTTATTTAAGTCTATGCATTGTAGTAGGATGATATGTCTCTGCATATGAGTATGATGTATGAAAAGAGGTGTTATTTGGCGGAACCTGTGGTGGCCGGGCTGGAGGGGGTTGCGAGTGGATCAAGAGTGAATCCGAACTGCCTTCTACCCGCACATTCCTGCAGTTGTGTCTCCGGTGTTGATTCCATGCTGCCAATCTTGTTCTGCATCAATTATTAGTTTGTAAAGGCAAATGTTTGAAGGCGGCTGGGCGTCCTCTTGTGGTTGGTCCAAGGGTCCCTGATTGATCCCCGGTGGGCTCAGCCGTTATACCGTGAGGTAATGCGGACTCCTCAATGGGTGTCCTGATTAGTTGGCCTGAGTGATTTACCAAGTGGAATCTAGTCAATGTGGTTTATCCCGTTGGCATACGGTAAACTACCACATGGTGGGGAGGTGCCGAAGATTTATTCTTTGGCATGGCATTTTTGGGTGATCCGAAGACAACCTTTAGAGTGGTGGGCCAATAGAGCTTGGCCTTTGTGCATTTACATCTTTTAGGAGATGTTATTCGTGGCTTCATACCCGTGTGGGCTTTGTGGGTTTTGGAGCCCCCCGGACTACTAGGTCTGGAGGTACTGCAATGGACTTGCTGTGGTTGATGTGATCATGGGCGATCGCCCGTACTTTTATGCTCTGGGGGGGGGGGTTCTTGACGAGACGCCTCCCCTTATTGCTTCCAACGCACGACCAGCCGCTTTGTTTTGAGGATCCGACATTCTCTATTGGTATGCTTTGCCGTCCTTCTAGGAGTACCGTGAATTTCACACGGTTGATCGAGTGTGTGGCTTTGGTCGAGTAGGCTTGATCTATTCTTTGTCCGTTTACCGGACTGAGGGTTGCTGGAACTGGCAGAAGTTTCCCTGTCTTGACGTTTATGACCATAGGGCCGAGGCTTGAGGATGCCTCTTCATGTATACTTCTTACTATCTTGGACCATAGTGATGTGTGGGCGCCTGGGTGTGTGCCTGTGGTTTTCCGGTTTGAGTTGAGGTAGCCAATTGTGCCGGGTACGCCCTTTGTTAGGGTGGTCGAATCCGTACTTTTTGGTGGCCAGGATCTTGGTCCACCTGTCCACTAGCAAATATTGGTCAGCTTTGAGCTGCTCTTGCTTCCTTTGCAGGCTCCTTGACGTGGCCATGAGCCGTCGCTTGAAGCGAACCTGTTCCACCGGATCTTCAGGCACGCGGAACTCCTCATTGCTGAGGCTTTCCTCGTCTTCGGAGGGGGGTGTGCAGTTCTCCCTCTCCAGGTATCCCACCGTGGCCAGTCCGGCCTGCTTGAAGGTAGGCTGATCGGGTTTGTACTCCTCTTCGGCACCATCTGGAATTATTTCATCTCCGGGGTTGGTGTTGATGTGGTGGGGCTTGGAGCGGCGTCGAAGACGCCTGTGCTTTACTTTTCCTCCTGAGGGGTTATCCTCCGTTGCCTCGTCGCCACTGGTTTCCTTCGAAGTGTCTACCGTGTATATATCGTATGAAGAGGTGGCCGTCCACCGCCCCGTGAGCGGTGGCTCCTGTAATTATCCTACATCGTCGTCCATACCGTCGATATCTTCGGAGTCGAAGTCAAGCTCGTCGGTTAAATCATTGATCGTCGCAATGAAGTGGGTGGTGGGTGGGCAGCGAATTCCTTCGTCGCCTGCCTCCCACTCGAGCCAGACATAGTTCGGCCGGGAGCCTCCTGATAGAGAGAAACTTTAATGAGTTCAGCATGTCGCCAAAGGGCGAGTGCTGAAAGATGTCCGCAGCGGTGAACTCCATTACCGGAGCCCAACCAGGCTCGGCGAGCTCGGGAACGCGCGGACTAGATCCTACAACCGGATACGAATCCGGGGGTCTGGAATCACAGGCTTCCTCAGAAGCGAGGCCTGTGTTCGGCTCCACCGCCGATGAGGGTACGCCCTGTGGGGCGGGGTCCATCCCTCCGTCCCTAGGCGACGCATCCTGCTTCGGATTTGAGTTCGGGGCTGCTGTAGGGGTGATATCCCGAGCGTTGTTCGACAGCAGGTCCAGGCCATGCTCGTCATGACTGTCCGGTGCTCTTGGCGTGGGCCCGAACCCGTTGAAGATCAAGTCTCCGCAGATACCCGCCGTGTAGTTCAGGTTTCTGAACCTGATTTGATGGCCAGGGGCATAGCTGTTGATCTGCTCCAGATGGCCAAGCGAGTTGGCCCGCAGCGCGAACCCACCGAACACGAAAATCTGTCCGGGAAGGAAGGTCTCACCCTGGACCGTGTCGTTGACGATGATTGAAGGAGACATCAAGCCTTGTGGCAATGTCACAGAGGAACTCTCAACGAAAGCACCAATGTCGGTGTCAAATCCGGCGGATCTCGGGTAGGGGGTCCCGATTTGTGCGTCAAGGCTGATGGTAACAGGAAGCAAGGGACACAGATGTTTACCCAGGTTCGGGCCGTCTTGATGGAGGTAAAACCCTACTTCATGCTTGATTAATATTGATGATATGGGTAGTACAGGAGTAGATCTACCACGAGATCATAGAGGCTAAACCCTAGAATCTAGCCTATGATGGTACGATTGTAATTGTGATCGCCTTCTAAGGACAAACCTCTCCGGTTTATATAGACACCAGAGAGGGCTGGGGTTTACATGGAGTCGGTTACAAGTAAGGAAACACAATATCCAGATCGCCAAGCTTGTCTTCCACGCAAGGGAGAGTCCCATCCGGACACGGGCCGAAGTCTTGAGTCTTGTATCTTCACGCTTCCATAGCCCGGACGTTGTATATAGTCCGGTAGTCCGGATACCCCCTAATCTAGGACTCCCTCACTCCCATCAACCGACGACGACAACGGCGGGCAGTTCACCACGCATCACGTAGTGGACACCCACGTGAGGGGAAAGGCCCTCTCGATGGTGTACACGAACGATCCATTGTCGGTGGAGAGCTCCATCCAAACTATGGAGAAATTCCTTGCCGAGGAAAAGTACCAAGTGGTCGGCTTCAACCTCGAGTACAACATTGGTCATGCGGGGCATGATTAGAAGGTTGCTGTCGCCCAGTTGTGCGTGCGACATGACATCCTCATCTACCACTACCACCTGGCCACAAGGCCTTGCGAGCGTTTCTCCAGGTTTATCAATAGCTCCGACTACAATTTCGCTACGGTTGACACCACCAACGATCTAAAAGCGCTCAAGGTTTCGGGCTTGAAATACCGGAATCTTTTCGACATCTAGGACCACTACAAGGTCTGGGGCAGCGAAAACAACAAACTGAACTCCCTAGTTGACCCCGCCTCGGCCATCATCGATCCCTACTACATCAAGATGAAGGAGGAGAGCAAGAACGACAAGAACGCCTGGCACAGTGTTTGGCATGAGAGATTGGATGAACAACACGTCAAGTACGTGGCCAAGGACGCGTACACAAGCTACAAGATGTACATGCGGATTGTTGACATGAGGAAGTTTCTTCTTCATGCCCGAGACGAGGGATTGAGCCACAGAGCAGTGGCGGGAGAGTCACAAGAAGTAGATGACTATACGATCGTTTCTCCTACTTTAGAATGCATGCGATTTTTTATTGACGTGTGTGCGAATGATCTGTATAGTCACTCATGTAATTGGATGTTTATTTCAGTTATATATATATATGTATATATATATATACATGTTATTCTTCTGTAGACAGAGCAAATCTCATGGCTTATTAGTAGCAATTGACTGTGTTATTATTGATCTT
>NW_025230693.1:0-4098 GCF_018294505.1 Triticum aestivum
CGAGCGGCTGGCGAGCAGGCGCGGCGGCGGGGCTGAGCAGGCGCGGAGGCTGGGATCGAGCACCTGGCCAGAACGGGCGGCGGCGGGGGACGAGCGGTTGCGAGAAGGGCGTGCGTGTGCGTGCGGGTGGCGAGAAGGGCGTGCGGCGGGGCAGCGGAGAGGAGAGGGGAAGGGGATCGAGGGCGAGGGCGAGGGAGAGAGAGGGGATAGCTTTGGGCCGGGGAGGAAATATGGATGGGGGCACAATACTAATGGCGCACCACCCCTCGGTGCGCCATAAGTACATCCATACTAATGACGCACCTCACCCTCGTGCGCCATTAGTATTTTTTTTTATTTCTGCTTGGGAGGACACATGGTATTTCACGTGCGGTAAATCGAGAGGACACACGATTTTCTTCGCCTCCTCCAAACTGGTCGGGCACTTGTTCCCCTTGGGAAGACGTTCGTGCCAGAATAACATGTTCTCATCGAAGCATGCGTCGGTCATTTTGTGTTTTACCTTCATCTCCAGAGCCATGAGCGTTACTTTCAGGCGGGTATCCTCGGGCCTGCATCCTTCATACAATGGAGTAACCGCGTCTAACTCAAGTTGATCCATCTTGGCTTTCTCTCGGGCGGCAGCTCTTGCGTTATCCGTCTGCTTGAGAAGTAGCTCTTGAATATGAGGGTCCTTCACCCAGCCCATCGATGGTCCAGCATCGTCTGCTCCGCCGGCATCATCATCTTCATGATCATGCCCGTCGTCTGCTCCGGCATCTTCCTCATCATCATGTCCTGCATCTTCTACATGATGACTGTGTACAGCATCACCGTCATGATTATCTCCTGGGGATTCTTTGTCTTCTCTCCCGCTCGAGCCGCGGTGGTTGTCTTGCTGCCCTTCCTCATTTCTTGCTCGACCCCCATGGACGACTTCGTAGTCATCTTCATCACCTTGCCACCGATAGCCATCCATGAAACCACGCAAGAGCAGGTGGTCCCGCACCTGCCCGGAATCCGGATCCGCAATAAGGCTCTTCAGCTTTCATCTTCGACACGGACATCTTATCTCCGTCTCGTTCTTTTGAAGCATCTCGGCCTTCGCGGACCTCAAAAACCTATTCACGATGCCTTCGGTCATCGTGCGGACCATGGTCGCCTGCGGGGTAGAGCAAAACGATATTTTAGAACCAAGAAAATTTTTGGCATGACTTTCCCTAAAAATAGGACCAAAAAGAATGCTTAATGCCAAAATTCTCGCCGAAACGGAAATGAATCAACATTCCGGCAAAATATTGGCAACTATCGCATTTCAAATACCGGTACACCTCCAAACACAAACACATATGCAACACCACAAACATATGCAACACCACGAACATACATAGATCTAGCTAGCTAGGCCATAAAAAGTGCATGTGCACATTGTTGTAGGGAGAACAACATAAATATAGCTTCCCCCCTTACTTACCTAACAAAACAAGGTAATTATAACACTTAATTTGAATGAATCTATGGTGGAAATGAGGTGAAAAAGAGGAGGCACCCGAGACAAGGAGGAGGCGGTGGAGAGAATGAAGTGGGCGGAAAGTGAGTGTGGGTAGGAGAGGCTGTCCAAAATATCTTGTTGCTGCCCACTTACTAATGGCGCACCAACCACAAATGCGCCATTAGTAATCCAGGTTACTAATGGCGCACTTTCTGGTGGTGCGCCATTAGTAGTTTTGCAAAAAAAAACATACTAATGGCGCACTTCCCAGAGTGCGCCATTACTAGTTTAAACTAGTAATGGCGCACGGTGGAGAAGTGCGCCATTAGTAGTTTTGCAAAAAAGGAATAAAAAATATAATTAAAAAAACAACATTAGTGGCGCACTTTCCGACAGGTGCGCCATTACTAGTTACAACTAGTAATGGCGCACTTCGTCTGGATGCGCCATTAGTATGTTTGGACAGGCGCACTAGTTGAAAAAAAAAATTGATACTAATGGCGCATCTCGGGCCTGGTGCGCCATTAGTAGTTTCAACACTAATGGCATAGCAGAATGTGGTGCGCCATTAGTATATACTAATGGCGCACCGCCTGTCTGGTGCGCCATTAGTGTCAATCCCATCTATAGCCCTTTTTCTAGTAGTGATAGCCTTCTTCCTGATGACAACATCGAAGAGGTGGGGCTGCTTGAGTCGAGGGAGAAGAAGGGCGGGTGCGGCATTAATCTGGGGAAGATCACAGGAGCTGAAGCTGGCATGGCGCAGCTTTGGCATGAGGCGGAGCGTGGACGGGGCAGAGAGCGACATCGTCCAGCTTCAAAGCTGAGCTCCTCGAGCTGATCTAGGGCGGGGGATAAGAACCACTTGTCAAACTTGGCTTGGACCTTGCAGTTGGTACTGAACATGCGGATGACAAGGCGTCTGGCTGGCCCAGGGTGTGATGAAAGGATCTTGGAGACTATGGCCGTGCGTTTGCAATCCACGTCACAGAGGCAGTTGTCGACGGTGAGGTTGAGGGGGACGCGGCGCAGATGGGGCACCACAGCCGGGAGAGCATGGCAGTCTGCAAGGAAGATTTGGTGGGTAGGAGGCCGATGATGGCGAGCAGCATGCGGTTTTCGCTCGAGCCACCTCCGCTTGTTGGCTGCCTCACCGTCCATCTCAACCGACGGCGACGCCGATGTACACATGTACTAGTGTGTGTTGTGTGCTGGCCTGCTGGGTGTGGGCGAGTGCGTCCTTCTGTGCATGCCGCCGCACAGTGGCGAATTGTGCATGAGTGTGTCCTTCACGCAGAAGAAGTGTGTTCTCAATGCACCCTCAATTTACTAGCATGCGAGTGCTTTCAACTTTGTTTACTTCACCGCGTGTCAGATGGGCCTGTAGTTTACTTATTTTCACCCACTGCCACATGGGCCAGCACAGAAAGATAGGGAACACGAGCTGACAAGGCAATATGTAGAGCTATACGCTGATACAATGAGCGTATAATCTGTCGGTATAGAGAGTTCGAGTGGGAGGGAAGGCCCGTGAGAGATAGCAGAGAGAGAGAAAGAGCTACTCCCTCCATTCGTTAATGTAGTGCCAACATTTTTTAAAGTCAAACATTTGAAACTTTGACCAAGCTTATGGGACAGCCTGGTTTTTGCCCTCTTTTCTCTTCTGGTTTTAGTTGGGTTTTGATTTGAATTTTTGAATTTAAATCATTTCAGTTGGACTTATAACACTTGGGCATCACCTTGGCCTTCACCCAAGTGACTCACTCCTCCAAACCATCATTTCCCCTCTGTAATACCTCAAAATAATGTCATGGATATTTTTCTTTAATGAGAAATATTCATTTCCCTCTCATAAACCCTAAACAGAACCTTGTGCTCCAAAGCAACCTCTATTTTTCTTTCCCACAAAAATCTAAAAAAATTCACAAAAATCCTTTGAACGCTAGGGCACCTCCCTGAGAAAAAATATCTCACCACTTTTTGGAATATTTTTGCCACATACATTATTTTCTGTTTTGGACAGAAATGGTGGTTTCTTCGGCAACTACCATTTTACTTGCTCCATTGGTGCTGCATTTTCTTGTGCATCACTACCCTCCTAACTCATTCCAACACACCAAAGCTCAGCTCCCAACTCCCAGCCATTTAACCACAGCAAGCTCTCAAAGTTACTGTCCAGTAACTTGCAGTGAAGTAAAAATCTTGTTCACTGCGTCTGAGTACAAACCAAAGTGTGGTAACATCTAAATCTTCCACGAACAACACGCCAGACATGAAGTTTAGGCTTAGGTCGGCCTGAGGTCAGAGTTCATGCGGTGACCGCGTTCGACCAAGCGTGCTGGCATGCAGACGGCACGCTCTGCGTTGCGCCCGAGCCTTTGTTGCTCATGTGATCGCTTCCCCGCCTGCTGATATGTCTCCAATGTATCTACAATTTTCGATTGTTCCATGCTATTATATTACCTATTTTGGATGTTTATGGGATTTATTCTACACTTTTATATCATTTTTGGGACTAACCTACTAACCGGAGGCCTAGCCCGAATTGCTAATTTTTTTTGCCTATTTTAGTGTTTCGAAGAAAAGGAATATCAAACGGAGTCCAAACGGGATGAAACCTTCGGGAA
>NW_025230693.1:4108-4922 GCF_018294505.1 Triticum aestivum
GATCTTTTTGGAACGAATGCCAACCTGGAGACTTGGAGTGGATGTCAAGCAACAAGCGAGGCGGCCACGAGGATGCCCGGCACCCCGTAGGGCTGGGCGCGCCCCCACCCTCGTGGGCCCCTCCATCATTCACCGATGTACTTCTTCCTCCAATATATACACCCGTACCCTGAAATCATCAGAGGCGACCATGAAAACCTAATTCCACCATCGCATTCTTCTGTATCCGCGAGATCCATCTTGGAGCCGGTGTCGGCGCTCCCCCGGAGGGGGAATCCACCACGGAGGGCCTCTACATCATTTCCAAGGCCTCTCCGATGAGTTGTGGGTAGTTTACCACAGACCTTCAGGTCCATAGTTATTAGCTAGATGGCTTCTTCTCTCTCTTTGAATCTCAATACAAAGTTCCCCTTGATCTTTTTAGAGATCTATTCGATGTAACTCTTTTTGCGGTGTGTTTGTCGATATCCGATGAATTGTGGGTAGATGATCAAGTTTATGTATTTGAAATATTTGAATCTCCTCTAAATTCTTTTATGTATGATTAAGTTATCTTTGCAAGTCTCTTCGAATTATCAATTTGGTTTGGCCTACTATATTGATCTTTCTTGCAATGGGAGAAGTGCTTAGCTTTGGGTTCAATCTTGCGGTGTCCTTTTCCAATGACAGCAGGGGCAACAAGGCACGTATTGTATTGTTTCCATCGAGGATAAAAAGATGGGGTTTATATTATATTGCATGATTTTATCCCTCTACATCATGTCCTCTTTCTTAATGCATTACTCTATTCTTCATGAACTTAATACTCTAGATG
>NW_025230693.1:5739-7319 GCF_018294505.1 Triticum aestivum
AGGCAGGAGTTGGTCGTTGTGTGGAGTAATAGTAGTAGATGCAGAATCGTTTCGATCTACTTGTCATGGACGTGATGCCTATATACATGATCATGCCTAGATAATCTCATAACTATGCGCTTTTCTATCAATTGCTCGACAATATTTTGTTCACCCACCGTAATACTTATGCTATCTTGAGAGAGGCCACTAGTGAAGCCTATGGCTCCCGGGTCTATCTTTTATCATATAAGTTTGCCATCTACTTTTATTTGCATCTTTTACTTTCAAATCTATATCATACAAATACCAAAAATATTTACCTTATCATATTATCTCTATCAGATCTCACTTTCGCAAGTTTCTGTGAAGGGATTGAAAACCCCTTTACCGCGTTGGTTGCGAGGTTCTTGTTTGTTTGTGTAGGTGCGTGGGACTTTTGAGGAGCCTCCTACTGGATTGATACCTTGGTTCTCAAAAACTAAGGGAAATACTTATGCTACTATGTTGCATCACCCTTTCCTCTTACAGCAAAACCAACGCAAGCTCAAGACGTAGCAAGAAGGATTTCTGGCGCCGTTGCCGGGCAGGTCTTCGCTCAAGTCAATACATACCAAGTACCCATGACAAACTCATCTCCCTCGCATTATATTATTTGCCATTTGCCCCTCATTTTCATCTCCCCCACTTCATCCTTGCCGTTTTTATTTGCCCTCTCTTTACCGTTTGCCTTCCCATTGCCATAGCCGAATCAAAAAGAACTAAGGGTACTTTCCAGGGTTTTAGTACCTTGGATAGTCCCTCTATCCTCTCTAAGCTCATAAATAATGATGCTATGGAAAGACCTACTAGTGTCACCAATGAGAGTTTGAATAATTTTGATGAAGATGACTCCAGAATTTTTCGTTATTTACTTGATGATTCTGTAAAAGATGCTTGGGATAGGTTATTAAGGATTCGGGCTAGCTATGTGCCACAATATCAAATTGAGGTTTACTTAAAAAGTTTCTATGTTGGCTTACCGGCTTCTTTCAAGCAAGTTCTAGATTCTACTTTTGAAGGAGGTTTTCTTGAAGGGGATGCTATAGATACCTATGAAAGAATGAAAACTATATTTGGGTACCCCATATATGATAAGGTTGAATCTA
The DNA here is from genome assembly GCF_018294505.1 of Triticum aestivum. Taxonomy (NCBI): domain Eukaryota; kingdom Viridiplantae; phylum Streptophyta; class Magnoliopsida; order Poales; family Poaceae; genus Triticum; species Triticum aestivum. The sequence goes on from NW_025230693.1 coordinate 6,867, forward strand.
CCACCCTCTTATGCTTTTATCAAAACAAAATTAACAAAGAGATGAAGGCTAGCTTAGATGCAAATTCACGTAAGGTGCTTAATCTTACTTCCTCCATAAATGGCAATGTGCTTTCCCAAAATAGAAGGATGAATTCCATAGAAATGAAATGCGCTCTTTTCTTTCCAAGTGCCAAAGATGGCACTACTTAGATCTATCCCCGCTTTTATGCCTAGCTTGGGGCGTTAAACAATAGCGCTTGTTGGGAGGCAACCCAATTTTATTTTTGTTTCTTGCTTTTTTCTTCTGTTTAGTAATAAATATTTCATCTAGCTTCTGTTTAGATGTTTTTTCATGTTTTAATTAGTGTTTGTGCCAAGTAAAACCTATAGGATAACCTATGGTAATAGTTAATTTGATTCTGCTGAAAAACAGAAACTTTGCGCTCATGAGAAACAATTCAATAAATCACAG
>NW_025230693.1:8179-10401 GCF_018294505.1 Triticum aestivum
AACATGCTTTTGCATTGATTCTTTTTCCCGTAGATCTATAGACAAATTTCGTAGGACGTCCTATTTGGGTAGGATTTTTAGAGTTCTAGAAGTATTCGAAAGTAACAGATTGCAACACACTGTTCTGTTTTTGATAGATTCTGTTTTTCTTGTGTTGTTTGCTTATTTTGATGCATCTATGGCTAGTATTTAGGGGTATGAACCATAGAGAAGTTGGAATACAGTAGGTTTAACACAAATATAAATAAATAATGAGTTCATTACAGTACCTTATGTGGTGGTTTTTATTTCTTGCACTAACAGAGCTTATGAGATTTCCTGTTGAGTTTTGTGTTGTGAAGTTTTCATGTTTTGGGTAAAGATTTGATGGACTATGGAATAAGGAGTGGCAAAAGCCTAAGCTTTGGGATTCCCATGGCACCCCAAGATATTCAAGGACAACAAAAAGCCTAATCTTGGGGATGCCCCGGAAAGCATCCCCTCTTTCGTCTTCGTCTATCGGTAACTTTATTTGGAGATATATTTTTATTCGCCACATGATATGTGTTTTGCTTGGAGAGTCTTGCATGATATTAGCCTTTGATTTTTAGATCACCACAATAATCCTTGCTGTACACACCTTTTGGGAGAAACCCACTTGATTTGGAATTTATTAGAATACTCTATGTGCTTCACTTATATATTTTGAGCTAGATAATTTTTGCTCTAGTGCTTCACTTATATCTTTTAGAGCACGGCGGTGGCTTAATTTTTTAGAAATTGTTGAACTATCATGCCTCACTTATATTATTTTGAGAGTCTTTTAGATATCATGGTATTTGCTATGGTTATAAATTTGGTCCTAGAATGATGGACATCCAAGTTGGGTATAATAAAAACTATCATAGAAAGTTAATTGGATGCTATGATCAATTTGATACTTGATAATTGTTTTGAGATATTAGGATGGTGATATTAGAGTCATGCTAGTTGGGTGATTATGAATTTAAAGAATACTTTTGTTGAAGTTTGTGATTCCCGTAGCATGCACGTATGGTGAACCGCTTTGTGATGAAGTTGGAGCACAATTTTATTTATTGATTGTCTTCATTATGAGTGGCGGTCGGGGACGAGCGATGGTCTTTTCCTACCAATCTATCCCCCTAGGAGCATGCGTGTTGTACTTTGTTTTCAATGGCTTGTAGATTTTTGAAATAAGTATATGAGTTCTTTATGACTAATGTTGTATCCATGGATTATACGCACTCTCACCCTTCCACCATTGCTTTCGCCGGTACCATACACCCACCATATACCTTCCTCAAACCAGCCACCATACCAACCTACTATGGCATTTCCATAGCCATTCCGAGATATATTGCCATGCAACTTTCCATCGTTCCGTTTATTATGACATGCTCCATCATTGTCATATTGCTCATTGCATGATCATGTAGTTGACATCATATTTGTGGCAAGGCCACCTTCATAATTTTTCGTACATGTCACTCTTGATTCATTGCATATCCCGGTACACTGACGAAGGCATTCATATAAAGTCATATTTTGTTCTAAGTATCGAGTTGTAATCTTGAGTTGTAAGTAAACAAAAGTGTGATGATATTCATTATTAGAGCATTGTCCCAAGTGAGGAAAGGATTATGGAGACTATGATTCCCCCACAAGTCGGGATGAGACTTCGGACTTTAAAAAAAGGAAAGGCCATATAAAAAAGAGAAAGGCCAAATAAAAAATAAAAAAATATGAGAGAAAAAGAAAGAAGGGACAATGCTACTATCCTTTTTACCACACTTGTGCTTCAAAGTAGCACCATGATCTTCATGATAAAAATCTCCTATGTTGTCACTTTCATATACTAGTGGGAATTTTTCATTATAGAAATTGTCTTGTATATTCCAATGACGGGCTTCCTCAAAATGCCCTAGGTCTTTGTGAGCAACCAAGTTGGATGCACACCCACTTAGTTTCTTTTGTTGAGCTTTCATACATTTATAGCTCTAGTGCATCCGTTGCATGGCAATCCCTACTCACTTACATTGATATCTATTAATGGGAATCTCCATAGCCTATTGATACGCATAGTTGATGCGAGACTATCTTCTCCCTTTTTGTCTTCTCCATAACCACCATTCTATTCCACATATAGTGCTATGTCCATGGCTCACGCTCATGTATTGTGTGAAAATTCAAAAAGTTTGATATTACTAAAGTATGAAACAATT
>NW_025230693.1:10555-13292 GCF_018294505.1 Triticum aestivum
CTTGGCTTGTCATCGGGGTTGTGTATGATTAAATACTTTGTGTGATGAAGATAGAGCAACAGCCAGACTATATGATTTTGTAGGGATAACTTTCTTTAGCTATGTTATTTTGAGAAGACATGATTGCTTTATTAGTATGCTTGAAGTATTACTATTTCTTATGTCAATATAAACTTTTATTTTGAATCATTTGGATCTTAAGATTCATGCCACAATAAAGAAAATTACATTGAGAATTATGCTAGGTAGCATTCCACATCAAAAAATTTGTTTTTATCATTTACCTACTTGAGGACGAGCAGGAATTAAGCTTCGGGATCCTTGCTACGTCTCCAATATATATATAATTTTTGATTGTTCCATGATATTATATTACCTGTTTTGGATGTTTATGGGCTTTATTCTACACTTTTATATCATTTTTGGGACTAACCTACTAACTGGAGGCCCAGCCCGAATTGCTGTTTTTTTGCGTATTTCAGTGTTTCAAAGAAAAGGAATATCAAACGGAGTCCAAACGGGATGAAACCTTTGGGAATGATCTTTTTGGAACAAATGCCAACCTGGAAACTTGGAGTGGACATCAAGCAACAAGCGAGGCAGCCACGAGGGTGCCCGGCGCGGCCCCCACCCTCATGGGCCCCTCGATTGTCCACCGATGTACTTCTTCCTCCTATATATACACCCGTACACTGAAAACATCAGAAGCGACCACGAAAACCTAATTCAACCGCCGCAACCTTCTGTATCCGCGTGATCCCATCTTGGAGCCATCGTCGGCGCTCTGCCGGAGGGGGAAATCCACCACAGAGGGCCTCTACATCATCTCCAAGGCCTCTCCGATGAGTTGTGAGTAGTTTACCATAGACCTTCGGGTCCATAGTTATTAGCTAGATGGCTTCTTCTCTCTCTTTGAATCTCAATACTAAGTTCTCCTTGATCTTCTTGGAGATCTATTCGATGTAACTCTTTTTTGCGGTGTGTTTGTCGAGATCCGATGAATTGTGGGTTTATGATCAAGTTTATCTATGAGAAATATTGGAATCTCCTTTGAATTCTTTTATGTATGATTAAGTTATCTTTGCAAGTCTTTTCAAATTATCAGTTTGGTTTGGCCTACTAGATTGATCTTTCTTGCAATGGGAGAAGTGCTTAGCTTTGGGTTCAATCTTGCGGTGTCCTTTCCCAGTGACAGCAGGGGCAGCAAAGCACCTATTGTATTGTTGCCATCGAGGATAAAAAGATGGGGTTTATATCATATTGCGTGAGTTTATCCCTCTACATCAAGTCATCTTTCTTAATGTGTTACTCTGTTCTTCATGAACTTAATACTCTAGATGCAGGCAAGAGTCGGTCGATGTGTGGAGTAATAGTAGTAGATGCATAATCGTTTCGATCTACTTGTCATGGATGTGATGCCTATATTCATGATCATGCCTAGATAATCTCATAACTATGTGCTTTTGTATCAATTGCTCGACAGTAAGTTGTTCACCCACCGTAATACTTACACTATCTTGAGAGAAGACACTAGTGAAACCTATGGCCCACAGGTCTATGTTTTATCATATAAGTTTTCCATCTACTTTTATTTGCATCTTTTACTTTCCAATTTATATCATAAAAATACCAAAAGTATTTACCTTATCATATTTTCTCTATCATATCTAACTTTTGCAAGTTTCCGTGAAGGGATTGACAACCCCTTTATCGCGTTTGTTGCGAGGTTCTTGTTTGTCTGTGTAGGTGCGTGGGACTTTTGAGGAGCCTCCTACTGGATTGATACCTTGGTTCTCAAAAACTGAGGGAAATACTTATGCTACTGTGCTTCATCACACTTTCCTCTTCAAGGAAAACCAACGGAAGCTCAAGACGTAGCACCTGCCAAACCTTGCCAATCCCCGCCACCATCATCGTCCGGACGCCATTTACATCACCCTGGCGTTCGCCGATGCCAGAGCTCGCTGCAGCGAGCACGCGTGTGGTCAGGCCAACCCAACAGTGCGTCGTGCATTGTGTTTTTCGCATTTCCCTCGCTCTTGTGCTCATCTCCGCGCGCCCACAGTTCCCGCCTGAGTTGCCTCACCTTCCCCCTCTCTCACTGACGCCACTCATCATCGGGCGCAGCGTCCAGGTGTACTCCGGTGGAGCCCGAGCACCTCCCATCGCTCTGCTATAAATAGAGCCCTCCCCTGCCTCCTCGAGCCTCATCGACTCCTCGAGCCTCACACACACTGCACAAACTTGTAGAAAGCCGTGCCCCGGCCGGGCAGGCCTCGGGCCGCAGTCCCCGAGCTCAAGCTCGCCGGCAATCCCCTCTGTCCGTCCGCACCACTCCAGCCCCTCCCAAGCTAAGGCGACCCTTCCAGGGCCTCCGCCGTGCCTCGGTGGTGCCGTTCCACCATGTTGGAACCCCTGGTGCCGCCTCTAGTTGTTGTCGTCTTCAACTCTGGCAACCGCTGCCTTCTGTCGCCGCCGGAAAGGCCATTTCCGACGCCATTCGACCACCCCTAGCTAACCTGCGCGTACGAGAGGTGCACCTACGCTCCTCTTTCGATCCCTCCCACTAGTTTTGGCCAAGGAGCTCTCCTTGCAGGCCCCGCCGCCCTTTGTCTCTCTCTCCCCTCCCCCTCACCTGACCAGCGGGGCCCGCTAGTCAGCTACTCTGTTTGCTCCCGAAGCGGTACGAGTGGAGGCGCCCCGTTGGTTTACGCCATCGATGTCACCTCCCCCCCCC
>NW_025230694.1:0-1018 GCF_018294505.1 Triticum aestivum
GAAAACTGGACGCACCTCGTGTACAAACTGGAGAATCTCTTTCGGAGTAACAGGGTTTCGGACGAGAACTCGTCTGTTACACGGGCACTTCAATGTTTTTTAAATTTATTTGAACTCCAGCCTATTTTGGCGTTCAGTATGCATCATTCAAAGCGACGTCATCAATTTTCAACACGTTCTGGCATCATTTGCTGTTTTTCTGTCATTTACCGATTTGTTTAGGGAGCTAAATGACGGTGAAATTGGAAATCACTACAAAATGAACTCTGAAAATGTTGGAACTTGGCATGGTTTCATCATTTCGCCCGCATAGCATGTGCAAAAGAGTAGAGAGGGTCACGGAGAAAACTGGACGCACCTCGTGTACAAACTGGACAATCTCTTTCGGTGTACAAACTGGACATCATTTGCTGTTTTTCAGTTATTTACCGATTTGTTTAGAGAGCTAAATGATGGTGAAATTGAAAATCAGAACAAAATGAACTCTGAAAATGTTGGAACTTGGCACGGTATCATTATTTCGCCCGCACGGTATCAATTTCCAACACGTTCTGACATCATTTGCTGTTTTTCAGTCATTTACCGATTTGTTTAGAGAGCTAAATGATGGTGAAATTGAAAATCACTACAAAATGAACTCTGAAAATGTTGGAACTTGGCATGGTATCATCATTTCGCGCGCATAGCATGTGCAAAAGAGTAGAGAGGGTCACGGCGAAAACTGGACGCACCTCGTGTACAAACTGGACAATCTATTTCGGAGTATCAGGGTTTCGGACGAGAACTCATCTGTTACACGGGCACTTCAATGTTTTATGAACTTATTTGAACTCCAGCCTATTTTTGCGTTCAGTATGCATCATTCAAAGCGACATCATCAATTTCGAACACGTTCTGACATCATTTGCTGTTTTTCAGTCATTTACCGATTTGTTTAGGGAGCTAAATGACGGTGAAATTGAAAATCACTACAAAATGAACTCTGAAAATGTTGGAACTTGGCATGGTATCATCATTT
>NW_025230694.1:1355-2123 GCF_018294505.1 Triticum aestivum
CTGTTACATGGCCACTTCAATGTTTCTTAAACTTATTTGAACTCCAGCCTATTTTTGCGTTCAGTATGCATCATTCCAAGGGACGCCATCAATTTCCAACACGTTCTGACATCATTTGCTGTTTTTCAGTCATTTTCCGATTTGTTTAGGGAGCTAAATGACGGTGAAATTGAAAATCACTACAAAATGAACTCTGAAAATGTTGGAACTTGGCATGGTATCATCATTTCGCCCACATAGCATGTGCAAAAGAGCAGAGAGGGTCACGGCGAAAACTGGACGCACCTCGTGTACAAACTGGACAATCTCTTTCGGAGTATCAGAGTTTCGGACGAGAAGTCATCTGTTACACGGGCACTTCAATGTTTTTAAAACTTATTTGAACTCCAGCCTATTTTTGCCGTGAAAATGTTGGAACTTGGCATGGTATCATCATTTCACCCGCATAGCATGTGCAAAAGAGCAGAGAGGGTCACGGCGAAAACAGAACACACTTCCTGTACAAACTGGATAATCTCTTTCGGAGTATCAGGGTTTCGGACGAGAAGTCATTTGTTACACGGGCACCTCAATGTTTTTTAAACTTATTTGAACTCCAACCTATTTTTGCGTTCAGTATGCATCTTTCAAAGCGACGTCATCAATTTCCAACACGTTCTGACATCATTTTCTGTTTTCAGTCATTTACCGATTTGTTTAGACAGCTAAATGACGGTGAAATTGAAAATCACTACAAAATCAACTCTGAAAATGTTGGAACTTGGCATG
>NW_025230694.1:2133-2474 GCF_018294505.1 Triticum aestivum
CTGTTACATGGCCACTTCAATGTTTCTTAAACTTATTTGAACTCCAGCCTATTTTTGCGTTCAGTATGCATCATTCCAAGGGACGCCATCAATTTCCAACACGTTCTGACATCATTTGCTGTTTTTCAGTCATTTTCCGATTTGTTTAGGGAGCTAAATGACGGTGAAATTGAAAATCACTACAAAATGAACTCTGAAAATGTTGGAACTTGGCATGGTATCATCATTTCGCCCACATAGCATGTGCAAAAGAGCAGAGAGGGTCACGGCGAAAACTGGACGCACCTCGTGTACAAACTGGACAATCTCTTTCGGAGTATCAGAGTTTCGGACGAGAAGTC
>NW_025230694.1:2484-3411 GCF_018294505.1 Triticum aestivum
AGTAGAGAGGGTCACGGCGAAAACTGGACGCACCTCGTGTACAAACTGGACAATCTCTTTCGGAGTATCAGGGTTTCGGACGAGAACTCATCTGTTACACGGGCACTTCAATGTTTTATAAGCTTATTAGAACTCCAGCCTATTTTTGCGTTCAGTATGCATCATTCAAAGCGACATCATCAATTTCGAACACGTTCTGACATCATTTGCTGTTTTTCAGTCATTTACCGATTTGTTTAGAGAGCTAAATGACGGTGAAATTGAAAATCACTACAAAATGAACTCTGAAAATGTTGGAACTTGGCATGGTATCATCATTTCGCCCGCATAGCATGGGCAAAAGAGTAGAGAGGGTCACGGCGAAAACTGGACGCACCTCGTGTATAAACTGGACAATCTCCTTTGGACTATCAGGGTTTCGGACGAGAATTCATCTGTTACACCGGCACTTCAATGTTTTTTAAACTTACTTGAACTCCAGCCTATTTTTGCATTCAGTATGAATCATTCAAAGCGACGTCATCAATTTCCTACACGTTCTGACATCATTTGCTGTTTTTCAGTCATTTACCGATTTCTTTAGAGAGCTAAATGACGGTGAAATTGAAAATCACTACAAAATGAACTCTGAAAATGTTGGAACTTGGCATGGTATCATCATTTCGCTCGCATAGCATGTGCAAAAGAGTAGAGAGGGTCACGGCGAAAACTGGACGCACCTCGTGTACAAACTGGACAATCTCTTTCGGAGTATCAGGGTTTCGGACGAGAACTCATCTGTTACATGGCCACTTCAATGTTTCTTAAACTTATTTGGACTCCAGCCTATTTTTGCGTTTAGTATGCATCATTCAAAGCGACGCCATCAATTTCCAACACGTTCTGACATCATTTGCTGTTTTTTTAGTCATTTACCGATTTGTTTAG
>NW_025230694.1:7767-8563 GCF_018294505.1 Triticum aestivum
CTGGACGCACCTCGTGTACAAACTGGAGTATCTCTTTCGGAGTATCAGGGTTTCGGACGAGAACTCATCTGTTACACGGGCACTTCAATGTCTTTTAAATTTATTTGAACTCCAGCCTATTTTGGTGTTCAGTATGCATCATTCAAAGCGACGTCATCAATTTTCAACACGTTCTGGCATCATTTGCTGTTTTTCTGTCATTTACCGATTTGTTTAGGGAGCTAAATGACGGTGAAATTGGAAATCACTACAAAATGAACTCTGAAAATGTTGGAACTTGGCATGGTTTCATCATTTCGCCCGCATAGCATGTGCAAAAGAGTAGAGAGGGTCACGGAGAAAACTGGACGCACCTCGTGTACAAACTGGACAATCTCTTTCGGTGTACAAACTGGACATCATTTGCTGTTTTTCAGTTATTTACCGATTTGTTTAGAGAGCTAAGTGACGGTGAAATTGAAAATCACAACAAAATGAACTCTGAAAATGTTGGAACTTGGTACGGTATCATCATTTCGCCCGCATAGCATGTGCAAAAGAGTAGAGAGGGTCACGGTGAAAACTGGACGCACCTCGTGTACAAACTGGACAATCTCTTTCGGAGTATCAGGGTTTCGGACGAGAACTCATTTGTTACACCGGCACTTCAATGTTTTTTAAACTTACTTGAACTCCAGCCTATTTTTGCGTTCAGTATGCATCATTCAAAGCGACGTCATCAATTTCCAACACGTTCTGACATCATTTTCTGTTTTTCAGTCATTTACCGATTTCTTTAGAGAGCTAAATGACGGTG
>NW_025230694.1:9523-10017 GCF_018294505.1 Triticum aestivum
CACTTCAATGTTTTTTAAACTTATTTGAACTCCAACCTATTTTTGCGTTCTATATGCATCTTTCAAAGCGACATCATCAATTTCCAACACGTTCCGACATCATTTGCTGTTTTTCCGTCATTTACCAATTTGTTTAGGGAGCTAAATGATGGTGAAATTGAAAATCACTACAAAATGAACTCTGAAAATGTTGGAACTTGGCATGGTATCATCATTTCGCCCGCATAGCATGTGCAAAAGAGTAGAAAGGGTCACGGCGAAAACTGGACGCACCTCGTGTACAAACTGGACAATCTCTTTCGGAGTATCAGGGTTTCGGACGAGAACTCATCTGTTACACGGGCACCTCAATGTTTTTTAAACTTATTTGAACTCCAACCTATTTTTGCGTTCAGTATGCATCTTTCAAAGCGACATCATCAATTTCCAACATGTTCTGACATCATTTGCTGTTTTTCAGTCATTTACCGATTTGTTTAGAGAGCAAAATGACG
>NW_025230694.1:11088-12441 GCF_018294505.1 Triticum aestivum
ATGTGCAAAAGAGTAGAGAGGATCACGGCGAAAACTAGACGCACCTCGTGTACAAACTGGACAATCTCTTTTGGAGTATCAGGGTTTCGGACGAGAACTCATCTGTTACACGGGCACTTCAATGTTTTTTGAACTTTAATGAACTCCAACCTATTTTTGCGTTCTGTATGCACCATTCAAAGCGACATCATCAATTTCCAACACGTTCTGACACCATTTGCTGTTTTTCAGCCATTTACCGATTTGTTTAGGGAGCTAAATGACGGTGAAATTGAAAATCACTACAAAATGAACTCTGAAAATGTTGGAACTTACCATGGTATCATCATTTCACTCGCATAGCATGTGCAAAAGAGTAGAGAGGGTCACGGCGAAAACTGGACGCACCTCGTGTACAAACTGGACAATCACTTTCGGAGTATCAGGGTTTCGAACGAGAACTCATCTGTTACACGGCCACTTCAATGTTTCTTAAACTTATTTGAACTCCAGCCTATTTTTGCGTTCAGTATGCATCATTCAAAGCGATGCCATCAATTTCCAACACGTTCTGACATCATTTGCTGTTTTTCAGTCATTTACCGATTTGTTTAGAGAGCTAAATGACGGTGAAATTGAAAATCACTACAAAATGAACTCTGAAAATGTTGGAACTTGGCATGGTATCGTCATTTCGCCCGCATAGCATGTGCAAAAGAGTAGAGAGGGTCACGGCGAAAACTGGACGCACCTCGTGTACAAACTGGACAATCTCTTTCGGAGTATCAGGGTTTCGGACGAGAACTCATCTGTTAGACGGGCACTTCAATGTTTTTTAAACTTATTTGAACTCCAACCTATTTTTGCGTTCTGTATGCATCTTTCAAAGCGACATCATCAATTTCCAACACGTTCCGACATCATTTGCTGTTTTTCAGTCATTTACCGATTTGTTTAGAGAGCAACATGACGGTGAAATTGAAAATCACTACAAAATGAACTCTGAAAATGTTGGAACTTGGCACGGTATCATCATTTCGCCCGCATAGCATGTGCAAAAGAGTAGAGACGGTCACGGCGAAAACTGGACGCACCTCGTGTACAAACTGGACAATCTCTTTCGGAGTATCAGGGTTTCGGACGAGAACTCATTTGTTACACGGGGACTTCAATGTTTTTTAAACTTATTTGAACTCCAGCCTATTTTTGCGTTCAGTATGCATCATTCAAAGGGACGTGATCAATTTCCAACATGTTCTGACATCATTTGCTGTTTTTCAGTCATTTACTGATTTGTTTAGAGAGCTAAATGACGTTGAACTAGAAAATCACTACAAAATGAACTCTGAAAATGTTGGAACTTGGCATGGTATC
>NW_025230694.1:12451-13287 GCF_018294505.1 Triticum aestivum
CTTAAACTTATTTGAACTCCAACCTATTTTTGCGTTCAGTATGCATCATTCAAAGCGACATCATCAATTTGCAACACGTTCTGACATCATTTGCTGTTTTTCAGCCATTTACCGATTTGTTTAGGGAGCTAAATGACGGTGAAATTGAAAACCACTACAAAATGAACTCTGAAAATGCTGGAACTTGGCATGGTATCATCATTTCGCTCGCATAGCATGTGCAAAAGAGTAGAGAGGGTCACGGCGAAAACTGGACGCACCTCGTGTACAAACTGGACAATCTCTTTCGGAGTATCAGGGTTTGGACGAGAACTCATCTGTTACACGGGCACTTCAATGTTTCTTAAACTTATTTGAACTCCAGCCTATTTTTGCGTTCAGTATGCATCATTCCAAGCGACGTCATCAATTTCCAACATGTTCTGACATCATTTGCTGTTTTTCAGTCATTTACCGATTTGTTTAGAGAGCTAAATGACGTTGAACTTGAAAATCACTACAAAATGAACTCTGAAAATGTTGGAACTTGGAATGGTATCATCATTTCGCCCGCATAGCATGTGCAAAAGAGTAGAGAGGGTCACGGCGAAAACTGGACGCAGCTCGTGTACATACTGGACAATCTCTTTCGGAGTATCAGGGTTTCGGACGAGAACTCATCTGTTACACGGCCACTTCAATGTTTCTTAAACTTATTTGAACTGCAGCCTATTTTTGCGTTCAGTATGCATCATTCAAAGCGATGCCATAAATTTCCAACACGTTATGACATCATTTGCTGTTTTTCAGTCATTTACCGATTTGTTTAGAGAGCTAAATGACGGTGAAATTGAAAA
>NW_025230695.1:0-994 GCF_018294505.1 Triticum aestivum
GAGTTTCCGTATGAAATCCTGATACTTTGAGAGAGATTGTCCGTTTTGTACACGAAGTGCATCCAGTTTTTGCCGTAACCCTCTCAACTTTTTGCACATAATATGTGGATGAAATGATGATACCATGCCAACTTTCAACCTTTTCAGAGTTCATTGAAATGCTTTTCAATTTTAGGGTCTTATAGCTCAAAATAATTAATAATCCATGAAAAATAACAAATGAAGTCAGAAAGGATTGAAAAATGATGATGTGGCTTTGAATGGTGCATTTTGAACTCACAAAAAGTCAAGAGTTCAAATAAGTTTTAAAAAATGAAATCCCTTTGTAACAGACGAGTTTCCGTATGAAATCCTGATACTTTGAAAGAGATTGTCCGTTTTGTACACGAAGTGCGTCCAGTATTTGCCGTAACCCTCTCAACTTTCTTGCACATGCTATGTGGATGAAATGATGATACCATGCCAACTTTCAACCTTTTCAGAGTTCATTTCAAACGCTTTTCAATTTTACGGTCTTATAGCTCAAAATAATTAGTAAATGCATGAAAAATAACAAATGAAGTCAGAAAGGATTGAAAAATGATGATGTGGCTTTGGATGGTGCATTTTGAACACACAAAAAGTCAGGAGTTCAAATAAGTTTTAAAAAATGAAATCCCTTTGTAACAGACGAGTTTCCGTATGAAATCCTGATACTTTGAGAGAGATTGTCCATTTTGTACACGAAGTGCATCCAGTTTTTGCCGTAACCCTCTCAACTTTCTTGCACATGCTATGTGGATGACATGATGATACCATGCCAACTTTCAACCTTTTCAGAGTTCATTTGAAATGCTTTTCAATTTTAGGGTCTTATAGCTCAAAATAATTAGTAAGTGCATGAAAAATAACAAATGAAGTCGGAAAGGATTGAAAAATGATGATGTGGCTTTGAATGGTGCATTTTGAACACACGAAAAGTCAGGAGTTCAAATAAGTTTTAAAAAATGAAATC
>NW_025230695.1:1112-2201 GCF_018294505.1 Triticum aestivum
AGGATTGAAAAATGATGATCTGGCTTTGAATGGTGCATTTTGAACACACGAAAAGTTAGGAGTTCAAATAAGTTTTAAAAAATGAAATCCCTTTGTAACAGACGAGTTTCCATATGAAATCCTGATACTTTGAAAGAGATTGTCCGTTTTGTACACGAAGTGCATCCAGTTTTTGCCGTAACCATCTCAACTTTCTTGCACATGCTATGTGGATGAAATGATGATACCATGCCAACTTTCAACCTTTTCAGAGTTCATTTGAAATGCTTTTCAATTTTAGGGTCTTATAGCTCAAAATAATTAGTAAATGCATGCAAAATAACAAATGAAGTCAGAAAGGATTGAAAAATGATGATGTGGCTTTCAATGGTGCATTTTGAACTCACAAAAAGTCACGAGTTCAAATAAGTTTTTTAAAATGAAATACCTTTGTAACAGACGAGTTTCCGTATGAAATCCTGATACTTTGAAAGAGATTGTCCGTTTTGTACCCGACGTGCATCCAGTTTTTGCCGTAACCCTCTCAACTTTCTTGCACATGCTATGTGGATGAATTGATGATACCATGCCAACTTTCAACCTTTTCAGAGTTCATCTGAAATGCTTTTCAATTTTAGGGTGTTATAGCTCAAAATAATTAGTAAATGCATGAAAAATAACAAATGAAGTCAGAAAGGATTGAAAAATGATGATGTGGCTTTGAATGGTGCATTTTGAACTAACAAAAAGTCAAGAGTTCAAATAAGTTTTAAAAATGAAAACCCTTTGTAACAGACGAGTTTCCGTATGAAATCCTGATACTTTGAGAGAGATTGTCCGTTTTGTACACGAAGTGCATCCAGTTTTTGCCGTAACCCTCTCAACTTTTTGCACATAATATGTGGATGAAATGATGATACCATGCCAACTTTCAACCTTTTCAGAGTTCATTTGAAATGCTTTTCAATTTTAGGGTCTTATAGCTCAAAATAATTAATAATCCATGAAAAATAACAAATGAAGTCAGAAAGGATTGAAAAATGATGATGTGGCTTTGAATGGTGCATTTTGAACACACAAAAAGTCAGGAGTTCAAATAAGTTTTAAAAA
>NW_025230695.1:6879-8369 GCF_018294505.1 Triticum aestivum
CTTGCACATGCTATGTGGATGAAATGACGATACCATGCCAACTTTCAACCTTTTCAGAGTTCATTTGAAATGCTTTTGAATTTTAGGTTGTTATAGCTCAAAATACTTGGTAAATACATGAAAAATAACAAATGAAGTCACAAAGGATTGAAAAATGATGATGTGGCTTTGAATGGTGCATTTTGAACACACAAAAAGTCAGGAGTTCAAATAAGATTAAAAAAATGAAATCCCTTTGTAACAGACGAGTTTCCGTATGAAATCCTGATACTTTGAAAGAGATTGTCCGTTTTGTACACGAAGTGCATCCAGTTTTTGCCGTAACCCTCTCAACTTTCTTGCACATTCTATGTCGTTGAAATGATGATACCATGCCAACTTTCAACCTTTTCAGAGTTCATTTGAAATGCTTTTCAATTTTAGGGTCTTATAGCTCAAAATAATTAGTAAATGCATGAAAAATAACAAACGAAGTCAGAAAGGATTGAAAAATGATGATGTGGCTTTGGATGGTGTATTTTGAACACACAAAAAGTCAGGAGTTCAAATAAGTTTTAAAAATGAAATCCCTTTGTAATAGACGAGTTTCCGTATGAAATCCTGATACTTTGAAAGAGATTGTCCGTTTTGTACACGAAGTGCATCCAGTTTTTGCCGTAACCCTCTCAACTTTCTTGCACATGCTATGTGGATGAAATGATGATACCATGCCAACTCTCAACCTTTTCAGAGTTCATTTGAAATGCTTTTCAATTTTAGGGTCTTATAGCTCAAAATAATTAGTAAATGCATGAAAAATAACAAATGAAGTCAGAAAGGATTGAAAAATGACGATGTGGCTTTCAATGGTGCATTTTGAACTCACAAAAAGTCAAGAGTTCAAATAAGTTTTAAAAAAATGAAATACCTTTGTAACAGACGAGTTTCCGTATGAAATCCTGATACTTTGAAAGAGATTGTCCGTTTTGTACACGAAGTGCATCCAGTTTTTTCCGTAACCCTCTCAACTTTCTTGCACATGCTATGTGGATGAAATGATGATACCATGCCAAATTTCAACCTTTTCAGAGTTCATTTGAAATGCTTTTCAATTTTAGGGTCTTATAGCTCAAAATAATTAGTAAATTCATGAAAAATAACAAATGAAGTCAGAAAGGATTAAAAATGATGATGTGGCTTTGAATGGTGCATTTTGAACTCACAAAAAGTCAAGAGTTCCAATAAATTTTAAAAAATGAAATCCCTTTGTAACATACGAGTTTCCGTATGAAATCCTGATACTTTGAGAGAGATTGTCCGTTTTGTACACGAAGTGCGTCCAGTTTTTGCCGTAACCCTCTCAACTTTCTTGCACATGCTATGTGGATGAAATGATGATACCATGCCAACTTTCAACCTTTTCAGAGTTCATTTCAAATGCTTTTCAATTTTAGGGTCTTATAGCTCAAAATAATTAGTAAATGAATGAAAAATAACAAATGAAGTCAGAA
>NW_025230695.1:11091-11679 GCF_018294505.1 Triticum aestivum
ATGCCAACTTTCAACCTTTTCAGAGTTCATTTGAAATGCTTTTCAATTTTAGGGTCTTATAGCTCAAAATAATTAATAATGCATGAAAAATAACAAATGAAGTCAGAAAGGATTGAAAAATGATGATGTGGCTTTGAATGGTGCATTTTGAACACACAAAAAGTCAGGAGTTTAAATAAGTTTTGAAAAATGAAATCCCTTTGTAACAGACGAGTTTCCGTATGAAATCCTGATACTTTGAGAGAGATTGTCCGTTTTGTACACGAAGTGCATCCAGTTTTTGCCGTAACCCTCTCAACTTTCTTGCACATGCTATGTGGATGAAATGATGATACCATCCCAACTTTCAACCTTTGCAGAGTTCATTTGAAATGCTTTTCAATTTTAGGGTCTTATAGCTCAAAATAATTAGTAAATGCATGAAAAATAACAAATGAAGTCAGAAAGGATTGAAAAATGATGATGTAGCTTTGAATGGTGCATTTTGAACTCACAAAAGGTCAAGAGTTCAAATAATTTTAAAAAATGAAATCCCTTTGTAACAGACGAGTTTCCGTATGAAATCCTCATACTTTGAAAGAGATTGTC
>NW_025230695.1:11689-12584 GCF_018294505.1 Triticum aestivum
GTAACCCTCTCAACTTTCTTGCACATGCTATGTGGATGAAATGATGATACCATGCCAACTTTCAACCTTTTCAGAGTTCATTTGAAATGCTTTTCAATTTTAGGGTCTTATAGCTCAAAATAATTAGTAAATGCATGAAAAATAACAAATGAAGTCAGAAAGGGTTGAAAATTGATGATGTGGCTTTGAATGGTGCATTTTGAACACACAAAAAGTCAGGAGTTCAAATAAGTTTAAAAAAAATGAAATCCCTTTGTAACAGACGAGTTTCCGTATGAAATCCTGATACTTCGAAAGAGATTGTCCGTTTTGTACACGAAGTGCATCCAGTTTTTGCCGTAACCCTCTCAACTTTCTTGCACATGCTATGTGGATGAAATGATGATACCATCCCAACTTTCAACCTTTTCAGAGTTCATTTGAAATGCTTTTCAATTTTAGGGTCTTATAGCTCAAAATAATCAGTAAATGCATGAAAAATGGTGCATGAAAAATAACAAATAAAATAAATAAGTAATTAGAAATAAAATAATATAAACTTTAATAAAATATATAAGTAGAAACAAAATAAAATAAACTTTAATAACATAAATAAAATTTTTGAAACTAAAATTATCAAAGTATTTTTTGTTCAAAACATTATAAGCAACATCTAGTATTATTGAAACTAAAATTATATAAAATTGATGCAACTAAAATTATCGAAGTATTTTCTGTTCAAAATCATTGAAAGCAAAAATAATTTTCATAAAGAACTTTTTTTGTTAGAAACTTTAATAGCAAAAAGAATTATCATAAAGTCAAATAAATAAGTAATTATAAACAAAACAAAATAAAATAAATAAGTTTTTTGTTGTAAGTAGAAACAAAACAAAATAAATAAAGCAAAAAAGAA
>NW_025230695.1:12594-13286 GCF_018294505.1 Triticum aestivum
CTCAAAATAATTAGTAAATGCATGAAAAATAACAAATGAAGTCACAAAGGATTGAAAAATGATGATGTGGCTTTGAATGGTGCATTTTGAACACACAAAAAGTCAGGAGTTCAAATAAGTTTTAAAAAATGAAATCCCTTTGTAACAGACGAGTTTCCGTATGAAATCCTGATACTTTGAAAGAGATTGTTCGTTTTGTACACGAAGTGCATCCAGTTTTTGCCGTAACCCTCTCAACTTTCTTGCACATTCTATGTCGATGAAATGATGATACCATGCCAACTTTCAACCTTTTGAGAGTTCATTTGAAATGCTTTTCAATTTTAGGGTCTTATAGCTCAAAATAATTAGTAAATGCATGAAAAATAACAAACGAAGTCAGAAAGGATTGAAAAATGATGATGTCGCTTTGGATGGTGTATTTTGAACACACAAAAAGTCAGGAGTTCAAATAAGTTTTAAAAATGAAATCCCTTTGTAATAGACGAGTTTCCGTATGAAATCCTGATACTTTGAAAGAGATTGTCCGTTTTGTACACTAAGTGCATCCAGTTTTTGCCGTAACCCTCTCAACTTTCTTGCACATGCTATGTGGATGAAATGATGATATCATGCCAGCTTTCAACCTTTTCAGAGTTCATTTGAAATGCTTTTCAATTTTAGGGTCTTATAGCTCAAAATAATTAATAAAT
>NW_025230696.1:0-13285 GCF_018294505.1 Triticum aestivum
GGGGGGGGGGGTAGGCGCGCCCCCCTACCTCGTGGGCTCATGTTACGTTTCTTGACATAGGGTCCAAGTCTCCTGAGTCTTATCTGATGAGAAAATCACGTTCCCGAAGGTTTCATTCCGTTTGGACTCCGTTTGATATTCCTTTTCTTCGAAACCCTAAAATTGGCAAAAAAACTGCAATTCTGGGATGGGCCTCCGTTTAATAGGTTAGTCCCAAAAATAATATAAAAGTGGACAATAAAGCCCAATAATGTCCAAAACAGTAGATAATATAGCATGGAGCAATCAAAAATTATAGATACGTTGGAGACGTATCAATCATCCCCAAGCTTAATTCCTGCTCGTCCTCGGGTAGGTAAATGATAAAAACAGAATTTTTGATGCGGAGTGCTACTTGGCATAATTTTAATGTAATTCTTCTTAATTGTGGTATGAATATTCACATCCGAAATATTCAACACAAAAGTTTATATTGACATAAAAAGATAATGCTTCAAGCATACTAACTAAGCAATTATGTGTTCTCAAAATAACATGGCCAAAGAAAGTTCATCCCTACAAAATCATATGGTTTAGTCATGTTTCATTTTCGTCACACAAGAATGCTACCATCATGCACAACCCCAATGACAAGCCAAGCAATTGTTTCATACTTTTGTAATCTCTAACCTATAAACTTTCACACAATATATGAGCGCGAGCCATGGACATAGCACTATAGGTGGAATAGAATATAATGAGGAGGGTTATGTGGAGAAGACAAAAAAGGAGAAAGTCTCACATCAACGAGGCTAATAAATGGGCTATGAAGATGCCCATCGATTGATGTTAATGCAAGGAGTAGGCATTGCCATGCAACGGATGCACTAAATCTATAAATATATGAAAGCTCAACAAAAGAAACTAGTGGGTGTGCATCCAACTTGCTTGCTCACGAAGACCTAGGGCACTTGAGGAGGTCCATTGTTGGAATATACAAGCCAAGTTCTATAATGAAAAATTCCCACTAGTATATGAAAGTGCTAACATGAGAGACTCTCTACTATGAAGATCATGGTGCTACTTTGAAGCACAAGTGTGTCAAAGGATAGTAACATTGTCCCTTCTCTCTTTTTCTCTCATTTTTTTCTTTTTTGGGCCTTTTCTCTTTTTTTATGGCCTTTCTCTTTTTTTAGGCCTTCTCTTTTTATGGCCTTTCCTCTTTTTTTTTCTTTTTTTATATTCCTCACTTGGGACAATGCTCTAGAAAATGATGATCATCACACTTCTATTTATTTACAACTCAATGATTACAACTCGATACTAGAACAAAGATGACTCTATATGAATGCTTCCGGTGGTGTAGCGGGATATGCAATGAACCAAGAGGGACATGTATGAAAGAATTATGAACGGTGGCTTTGCCAAAAATACTATGTCAACTACATGATCATGCTAAGCAATATGACAATGATGAATGTGTCATGATGAACGGAATGATGGAAAGTTGCATGGCAGTATATCTTGGAATGGCTATGGAAATGCCATAATAGGTAGGTATGGTGGCTATTTTGAGGAAGATATAAGGAGGTTTATGTGTGAAAGAGCGTATCATATCACGGGGTTTGGATGCACCGGCGAAGTTTGCGCCAACTCTCAATGTGAGAAGCAATGCACGGTACCAAAGAGGCTAGCAAGGATGGAAGAGTGAGAGTGCATATAATCCATGGACTCAACATTAGTCATAAAGAACTCACATACTTATTGCAAAAATCTACAAGTCATCAAAAACCTCGGTACTACGTGCATGCTCCTAGGGGGATAGATTGGTAGGAAAAGACCATTGCTCGTCCCCGACCGCCACTCATAAGGAAGACAATCAAATAACACCTCATGTTTCAAATTTGTTGCATAACGTTTACCATACATGCATGCTACGGGACTTGCAAACTTTAACACAAGCATTTCTCAATTTCACAACTACTCAACTAGCACGACTTTGATATTATTACCTCCATGTCTCAAAACAATCATCAAGCATCAAACTTCTCTAAGTATTCAACACACTCATAAGAAAGTTTTATTATTAATCTTGCATACCAAGCATATTAGGATTTTAAGCAAATTACCATGCTATTAAGACTCTTAAAATAATCTAAGTGAAGAATGAGAGATCAATAGTTTCTATAAAACAAATCCACCACCGTGCTCTAAAAGATATAAGTGAAGCACTAGAGCAAAATTATATAACTCAAAAGATATAAGCGAAGCACATAGAGTATTCTAACAAATTCCAAATCATGTATGGCTCTCTCAAAAGGTGTGTACAGCAAGGATTATTGTGCTAAACTAACAAGCAAAGGCTCAAATCATACAAGACGCTCCAAGTAAAACACATATGATGTGGTAAATAAAAATATAGCTCCAAGTAAAGTTACCGATAGAAGTAGACGAAAGAGGGGATGCCCGGAAGCTTTGGCTTTTAGGTGTCCTTAGATTATCTTGGGGGTGCCATGGGAATACCCAAGCTTAGGCTCTTGCCACTCCTTTTCCATAATCCATCAAATCTTTACCCAAAACTTGAAAACTTCACAACACAAAACTTAAAGTAGAAAATCTCGTGAGCTCCGTTAGCGAAAGAAAACAAAAGGCCACTTCAAGGTACTGTAATGAACTCATTATTTATTTATATTGGTGTTAAAACTACTGTATTCCAACTTCTCTATGTTTTATAAACTATTTTACTAGCCATAGATTCATCAAAATAAGCAAACAACACACACAAAACAGAATCTGTCAAAAACAGAACAGTCTGTAGTAATCTGTAACTAACGCAAGATCTGGAACCCCAAAAATTCTAAAATAAATTTCTGGACGTGAGGAATTTATCTATTAATCATATTCAAAAAGAATTAACTAAATATCACTTCCCAAATAAAAATGTCAGCAGTTCTCGTGAGCGCTAAAGTTTCTGTTTTTTACAGCAAGATAACAAGACTTTCCCAAGTCTTCCCATCGGTTCTACTTTGCACAAACACTAATTAAACACAAAAAACACAACCAAAACAGAGGCTAGGTAAATTATTTATTACTAAACAGGATCAAAAATCAAGGAATAAAAATAAAATTGGGTTGCCTCCCAACAAGCGCTATCGTTTAACGCCCCTAGCTAGGCATAACAAGCAAGAATAGATCTAGGTATTGCCATCTTTGGTAGGCAATTCTTCAATGAGGCATCTACCATCTTTAGGAGTTTCTTTATTTTTATTAATTATCAAGCTTTTAGGCACAAGATCGAAAAATTCATTTGTAACAAATGGTTCCTTAATGATAGCAAAAAGATTGGGTTGAACACTTATAGATTTAAGATCCGCATTTTCCTTACTAGATGATTCACCCTTATTTTTAGGAACATACATAAGCTTGGAAACTTTATTGGAGGAACTTGGAGTATTATTTACGGAAGAAAAAGTGGTTCCGAAATTGGTAATAATATTCTCAAGTTTATCGATCCTAACGGAATTGTGATTTATTTTCTCATTAACTATGGGTACCTTTTCTTTAATGTCTTTTAAAGTAACTCCTACTTTAGATCCATATTGAGAGATTCGGCTGTGGATCTTTTTATCCAAATTTTCAATTAACTCTAAGGTAGCAACCTTATTTTCAATAATTTCAAGCCTTTGCATTACATGCACCAAAGTTAATATAGTTCCATTAACCAAAAGTGGGGGGAGCCAAATAAATCTAACATAGCATTATAAGAATAAAAAGTATGGCTACCCAAAAAATTCCCTCCGGTAATAGTATCAAGAACATAACGGTGCCAAGGAGTAATGCCTACGTAAAAATTGCGAAGGAGAATGGTAGTAGATTGCTTCCTAGTAGATTTATTTTGAGCATTGCAAATTCTATACCAAGCATATTTTATATTTTCACCCTCCCTTTTATTAAAAATTAGAATTTCATTCTTGGGAGACAACGGAGAAGATAGGGGACTAGCCAGAACGACAAGCAAGCAAACTAACACACAAGCAAACAAAAAGCAAGCGGACAAAAAGGGGAAAATAGAGAGGGGGATAGAGAGAGAGAGGGGGCATATAAAATGGCAAGGGTGAATTGGGGGGAGAGGAAAACGAGAGGCAACTGGCAAATAATGTAATGCGGGAGATAAGGGTATGTGATGGGTACTTGGTATGTTGACTTTTGCGTAGACATCCCTGGCAACGGCGCCAGAAATCCTTCTTGCTACCTATTTTAGCACTGCATTGGTTTTCCCCGAAGAGGAAGGGATGATGTAGCAAAGTAGTGTAAGTATTTCCCTCAGTTTTTGAGAACCAAGGTATCAATCCAGTAGGCGGCTATGCGCAAGTCCCTCGTACCTGCACAAAACAAATAAATCCTCGCAACCAACGCAAATAGGGGTTGTCAATCCCTATAGGGCCACTTACGAGAGTGAGATCTGATAGATATGATAAGATAATATTTTTGGTATTTTTATGATAAAGATGCAAAGTAAAATAAAAGCAAAGTAAATAGCAAAGTAAATAACTAAGTAGTAGGAGATTGATATGATAAAGATAGACCCGGGGGCCATAGGTTTCACTAGTGGCTTCTCTCGAGAGCATAAGTATTCTACGATGGGTGAACAAATTACTGTTGAGCAATTGACAGAATTGAGCATAGTTATGAGAATATCTAGGTATGATCATGTATATAGGCATCACGTCCGAGACAAGTAGACCGACTCCCGCCTGCATCTACTACTATTACTCCACTCATCGACCTTTATCCAGCATGCATCTAGAGTATTAAGTTAAAAACAGAGTAACGCCTTAAGCAAGATGCGATGATGTAGAGGGATAGACTAATGCAATATGAAGAAAACCCCATCTTGTTATCCTCGATGGCAACAATACAATACGTGCCTTGTTGCCCTTACTGTCACCGGGAAAGGACACCGCAAGATTGAACCCAAAGCTAAGCACTTCTCCCATTGCAAGAAAGATCAATCTAGTAGGCCAAACCAAACTGATAATTTGAAGAGACTTGCAAAGATAACCAATCATACATAAAAGAATTCAGAGAAGATTCAAATATTATTCATAGATAGACTTGATCATAAACCCACAATTCATCGGTCTCAACAAACACACCGCAAAAAGAAGATTACATCGAATAGATCTCCACAAGAGAGGGGGAGAACATTGTATTGAGATCCAAAAAGAGAGAAGAAGACATCTAGCTACTAACTATGGACCCGTAGGTCTGACATAAACTACTCACACTTCATCAGAGAGGCTATGGTGTTGATGTAGAAGCCCTCCGTGATCGATGCCCCCTCCGGCGGAGCTTCGGAACAGGCCCCAAGATTGGATCTCGTGGATACAGAAAGTTACGGCGGTGGAATTAGGGTTTTGGCTCCTCTTCTGATCGTTTGGGGGTACGTGGATATATATAGGAGGAAGAAGTACATCGGTGGAGCAACAGGGCCCCACGAGGGTGGAGGGCGCGCCTAGGGGGAGGCGCATCCCCTACCTCGTGGGCTCATGTTACGTTTCTTGATGTAGGGTCCAAGCCTCCTGAGTCTTATCTGATGAGAAAATCACGTTCCCGAAGGTTTCATTCCGTTCGGACTCCGTTTGATATTCCTTTTCTTCGAAACCCTAAAATAGGCAAAAAACAACAATTCTGGGCTGGGCCTCCGGTTAATAGGTTAGTCCCAAAAATAATATAAAAGTGGATAATAAAGCCCAATAATGTCCAAAACAATAGATAATATAGCATGGAGCAATCAAAAATTATAGATAGGTTGGAGACGTATCAACACACCGCAAAAAGAAGATTGCATCGAATTGATCTCCACAAGAGAGGGGGAGAACATTGTATTGAGATCCAAAAAGAGAAGAAGCCATCTAGCTAATAACTATGGACCCGAAGGTCTAAGGTAAACTACTCACACTTCATCGGAGGGGCTATGGTGTTGATGTAGAAGCCCTCCATGATGGATGCCCCCTCCGGCGAAGCTCCGGAACAGGCCCCAAGATGCGATCTCGTGGATACAGAAGGTTGCGGCGGTAGAGTTAGGTTTTTGGCTCCGTTTCTTATTGTTTGGGAGTATGTAGGTATATATAGGAGGAAGGAGTACGTCGGTGGAGCAACAGGGGGCCCACGAGGGTGGAGGGCGCACCTAGGGGGTAGGAGCGCCCCTTACCTCGTGGCTTCCTCCTTTATTTCTTGACGTAGGGTCCAAGTCTCCTGGATCATATTCGTTCCGAAAATCACGTTCCCGAAGGTTTCATTCTGTTTGGACTCCGTTTGATATTCCTTTTTTGCTGAACTCTGAAATAGGCAAAAAAAGCAATTCTGGGCTGGGCCTCCGGTTAATAGGTTAGTCCCAAAAATAATATAAAAGTGGGTAATAAAGCCCAATAATGTCCAAAATAGTAGATAATATAGCGTGGAGCAATAAAAAAATTATAGATATGTTGGAGACATATCAGATCACCATCGCACACTCTCTTGACCATCGGGATTAGTGTTGAACGTAAAATAAATGTTATTTGGTGTTTGCATTGAGCATAATATGATTGGATCATGTTTATTGCAATACGGTTATTCATTTAAGTCAAAGAATAATTGTTATTATGTTTACATGAATAAAACCTTCTGTGGTCATACACCCAAGGTGAATGGTTTATTGAATCTCGATCGTAGTGATACACATATTTATAATATTGAAGCCAAAAGATGCAAAGTTAATAATGATACTGCAACTTATTTGTGGCACTGCCGTTTAAGTCATATTGGTGTAAAGCACATGAAGAACTCCATGCTGGTGGGCATTTGGAATCACTTGATGCTTGCGAACCATGCCTCATGGGCAAGATGACTAAGACTCCGTTCTCCGGAACAATGGAGAAAGCAACTGACTTATTGGAAATAATACATACTGATGTATGGGGTCCGATGAGTGTTGAGGCTCGCGGCGGGTATCGTTATTTTCTGACCTTCACAGATGATTTTAGCAGATATGGGTATATCTACTTGATGAAACATAAGTCTGAAACATTTGAAAATTTCAAAGAATTTTAGAGTGAAGTGGAAAATCATCGTAACAAGAAAATAAAGTTTCTATGATCTGATCATGGAGGAGAATATTTAAGTTACGAGTTTGGTCTTCATTTGAAACAATGTGGAATAGTTTCGCAACTCACACCACCTAGAACACCACAGCGTAATGGTGTGTCCGAACGTCGTAATCACACTTTACTAGATATGGTGTGATCTATGATGTCTCTGACTGATTTACCACTATCGTTTTGGGGTTATGCATTAGAGAGAGCTGCATTCACATTAAATAGGGAACCAACTAAATCCATTGAGATGACACCGTATGACCTATGTTTTGGCAAGAAACCAAAGCTGTCATTTCTTAAATTTTGGGCTTGCGATGCTTATGTGAAAAAGTTTCAAACTGATAAGCTCGAACCCAAATCGGAGTAGTGCGTCTTCATACGATACCCAAAAGGAAACTGTTGGGTACACCTCTTCTATCACAGATCCAAAAGGCAATATCTTTGTTGCTAAGAATGGATCATTTCTACAGAAGAAGCTTCTCTCGAAAGAAGTGAGTGGGAGGAATGTAGAACTTGATGAGGTAATTGTACCTTCTCCCGAATTGGAAAGTTGTTCATCAAATAATTCAGTTCTAGTGATCTCTACACCAATTAGTGAGGAAGCTAATGATGATGATCATGAAACTTGAGATCAAGTTACTACCGAACCTCGTAGGATAACCAGAGTATGGTCCGCACCAGAGTGGTACGGTAATCCTTTCTGGAAGTCATGTTACAAGACCATGACAAACCTACGAACTATGAGGAAGCGATGATGCCCAAATTCCGTGAAATAGCTTGAGGCCATGAAATCTGAGATGGGATCCATGTATGAGAACAAAGTATGGACTTTGATTAACACAGCATTGCATACATGACAGAGCCTATGGCTGAAGCATAGGGAACATCTTTCATTTTCTCTCTATCTTCTAAAGTGGTCGGACACTCGGTCTTACTCAACTTCACACCTTGTAACACAGGCAAGAATCCTTTCTTTGCCTGATCCATTTTGAACTTCTTCAAAACTTTGTCAAGGTATGTGCTTTGTGAAAGTCCAATTGAGCGTCTTGATCTATATCTATAGATCTTGATGCCCAATATGTAAGCAGCTTCACCAAGGTCTTTCATTGAAAAACTCTTATTCAAGTATCCTTTTATGCTATCCAGAAATTCTATATCATTTCCAATCAACAATATGTCATCCACATATAATATTAGAAATTCTACAGAGCTCCCACACACTTTCATGTAAATACAGGCTTCTCCAAAAGTCTATATAAAACCATATGCTTTGATCAGACTATCAAAACATTTATTCCAACTCCGAGAGGCTTGCACCAGTCCATAAATGGATCGGTGGAGTTTGCACACTTTGTTAGTACCCTTTGGATCGATAAAACCTTCAGGTTGCATCATATACAACTCTTCTTCCAGAAATCCATTCAGGAATGCAGTCTTTACATCCATTTGCCAAATTTCATAATCATAAAATGCGGCAATAGCTAACATGATTCGGACGGACTTAAGCATCGCTACGGGTGAGAAGGTCTCATCATAGTCAACTCCTTGAATTTATCGAAAACCTTTCGCAACAAGTCGAGCTTTGTAGACAGTAACATTACCATCAGCGTCTGTCTTCTTCTTGAAGATCCATTTATTCTCGATGGCTTGCCGATCATCAGGCAAGTCAACCAAAGTCCACACTTTGTTCTCATACATGGATCCCATCTCAGATTTCATGGCCTCAAGCCATTTTGTGGGATTTGGGCTCATCATCGCTTCCTCATAGTTCGTAGGTTCGTCATGGTCTAGTAACATGACCTCTAGAACATGATTACCGTACCACTCTGGTGTGGATCTTAGTCTGGTTGACCTACGAGGTTCGGTAGTAACTTGATCTAAAGTTTCATGATCATCATCATTAGCTTCCCCACTAATTGGTGTAGGTGTCACAGAAACCGGTTTCTGTGATGAACTACTTTCCAATAAGGGAGCAGGTACAGTTACCTCATCAAGTTCTACTTTCCTCCCACTCACTTCTTTCGAGAGAAACTCCTTCTCTAGAAAGGATCCATTCTTAGCAACAAAAGTCTTGCCTTCGGATCTGTGATAGAAGGTGTACCCAACTGTCTCTTTTGGGTATCCTATTAAGACACATTTCTCCGCTTTGGGTTCGAGCTTATCAGGTTGATGCTTTTTCACATAAGCATCGCAGCCCCAAACTTTAAGAAATGATAACTTTGGTTTCTTGCCAAACCACAATTCATAAGGAGTCGTCTCAACGGATTTAGATGGTGCCCTATTTAATGTGAATGCAGCTGTCTCTAAAGCATAACCCCAAAATGATAGCGGTAAATCAGTAAGAGACATCATAGATTGCACCATATCTAGTAAAGTACGATTACGATGTTCGGACACACCATTACACTATGATGTTCCGGGTGGCGTGAGTTGCGAAACTAGTCTGCATTGTTTCAAATGAAGACCAAACTCGTAACTCAAATATTCTCCTCCACGATTAGATCGTAGAAACTTTATTTTCTTGTTACGATAATTTTCCACTTCACTCTAAAATTCTTTGAACTTTTCAAATGTTTCAGACTTATGTTTCATCAAGTATATATACCCATATCTGCTCAAATCATCTGTGAAGTGAGAAAATAACGATACCCGCCGCGAGCCTTAATATTCATCGGACCACATACATCAGTATGTATGATTACCAATAAATCTGTTGCTTGCTCCATAGTTCCAGAGAACGGTGTTTTAGTCATCTTGCCCATGAGGCACGGTTCGCAAGTACGAAGTGATCATAATCAAGTCATTCCAAAAGTCCATCAGAATGGAGTTTCTTCATGCGCTTTATACCAATATGACCTAAACGGCAGTGCCACAAATAAGTTGCACTATAATTATCAACTCTGCATCTTTTAGCTTCAATACTATGAATATGTGTATCTCCACTATCGAGATTCAAAAGAATAGACCACTCTTTAAGGGTGCATGACCATAAATGATATTACTCATATAAATAGAACAACCATTATTCTCTAATTTAAATGAATAACCATCTCGCATCAAACAAGATCTATATATAATGTTCACGCTTAACATTGGCACCAAATAACAATTATTCAGGTCTAATACTAATCGCGAAGGTAGATGTAGAGGTAGCGTGCCGACTGCGATCACATCGACTTTGGAACCATTTCCCATGCGCATCGTCACCTCGTCCTTTGCCAATCTTCGCTTAATCCGTAGTCCCTGTTTCGAGTTGCAAATATTAGCAACAGAACCCGTATCAAATACCCAGGCACTACTATGAGAATTAGTAAGGTACACATCAATAACATGTATATCACATATACCTTTGTTCACCTTGCCATCCTTCTTATCCGCCAAATACATGGGGCAGTTCCGCTTCCAGTGACCAGTCTGTTTGCACTAGAAGCACTTAGTCTCAAGCTTAGGTCCAGACTGGGGTTTCTTCTCTTGAGCAGCAACTTGTTTTCCGTTCTTCTTGAAGTTCCCTTTCTTCTTCTCTTTACCCGTTTTCTTGAAACTGGTGGTCTTGTTAACCATCAACACTTTATGCTCCTTCTTGATTTCTACCTCCGCAGCCTTTAGCATTGCGAAGAGCTCGGGAATTTTTTTATTCATCCCTTGCATGTTATACTTCATCACAAAGCTCTTGTAGCTTGGTAGAAGTGATTGAAGAACTCTGTCAATGACACTATCAACAGGAAGATTAACTCCCAGCTGAATCAAGTGATTATGATACCCAGACATTTTGAGTATATATTCACTGACAGAACTATTCTCCTCCATTTTGCAGCTATAGAACTTATTGGAGACTTCATATCTCTCAATCCGGGCATTTGCTTGAAATATTAACTTCAACTCCTCGAACATCTCATATGCTCCATGACGTTCAAAACGTCATTGAAGTCCCGGTTCTAAGCCATAAAGCATGGCACACTGAACTATCGAGTAGTCATCAGCTTTGCTCTGCTAGACGTTCATAACATCCGGTGTTGCTCCTGAAGTAGGTTTGGCACTTAGCGGTGCTTCCAGGACGTAATTCTTTTGTGCAGTAATGAGGATAATCCTCAAGTTACGGACCCAGTCTGCGTAATTGCTACCATCATGTTTCAACTTTGCTTTCTCAAGGAACACATTAAAATTCAACGGAACAACAGCACGGGCCATCTATCTACAACAACATAGACATGCAAAATACTATTAGGTACTAAGTTCATGATAAATTAAGGTTCAATTAATCAAATTATTAAAGAACTCCCACTTAGATAGACATCCCTCTAATCATCTAAGTGATCATGTGATCCATATCAACTAAACCATGTCCGATCATCACGTGAGAAGGAGTAGTTTTCAATGGTGAACATCAATATGTTGATCATATCTTCTATATGATTCACTCTCGACCTTTCGGTCTCCAGTGTTTCGAGGCCATATCTACATATGCTAGGCTCGTCAAGTTTAACCTGAGTATTCTGCATGTGCAAAACTGGCTTGCACCCGTTGTATGTGAACGTAGAGCTTATCACACCCGATCATCACATGGTGTCTCGGCACGATGAACTTTCGCAACGGTGCACACTCAGGGAGAACACTTGTACCTTGAAATTTAGTGAGAGATCGTCTTATAATGCTACCGTCGATCTAAGCAAAATAAGATGCATAAAAGATAAACATCACATGCAATCAATATAAATGATATGATATGGCCATCATCATCTTGTGCTTGTGATCTCCATCTCCGAAGCACCATCATGGTCACCATCGTCACCGGCGCGACACCTTGATTTTCATCGTAGCATCGTTGTCGTCTCTCCAACTATTCCTTCTACGACTATCACTACCGCTTAGTGATAAAGTGAAGCAATTACAGGGCGATTGCATTGCATACAATAAAGCGACAACCATATGGCTCCTGCCAGTTGCCATTAACTCGGTTACAAAACATGATCATCTCATACAACAAAATATAGCATCATGTCTTGACCATATCACATGACAACATGCCCTGCAAAAACAAGTTAGACGTCCTCTACTTTATTGTTGCAAGTTTTATGTAACACCCCAAAAAATTTAACCATGATTTGTTTATTAAAATTTTGCCAAGAAATTAAATTTTCATTTTTGTGGATTTATCTTTTGATTTTAGAACCACCCTTTTCCTTGATATTGTGGAGCTTTCACCCGAAGTGAAAACTTTTCAAAAATATTGTTGGACTTGTTAACCCTCTCAAGAAAAACATTTATTTTATCAGTGGATTTATTTGCATAATTATTTTTCCTGAGCATTATTTTTTTAAAAGGATTTTTCATAAGTTTTGGAGCCTCTTTTGCACTACAACCCTTTGGTAAAATTAGTTATAAGTTTCACCAAAATTTGGAGATGTCATGGGATTCTCCCACATCACTTTTATGCAAAAATCTCTTTTAGTCATTTGGAAATTTTGAGCTCTACCCCAAGTTTTCAAACCTGGTCTAGTTTATAAAATTGCACTACAACCTATTTAAATATTTCTTTAAAGCTTCCAGCAAAATTAGGGGATGTTAGTAGTAGTGTATAATTCAATTTTTTGCAAAAACCCACTGGTGTTCTTTGAAAAATTTGGGAAAATCATCCTCTTTTGCTCTCTGGTCCAGTTGGGTGTTTTCTACTGCAACCCTATTTTGTTTTGCTCTAGCCCATGATCTTTCTCCTGCTTAGAGACCACTTTACCAAACCCTTAAGTTCAGGAGATTGGGCCCATTGGAGGATTTTATGTACATGCAATAATGCCCTTTTCTTTCTGTCCAGATTTGGTTTTCTCAAGAACTTGTACTAACAAGTTTCTGGTTTTTCCCAACTAACCTTGCCACCCTCTTTATCATCCAAAGAGACTCTATCTGGAGTTTTTGGCCACCCCAAGAGTTGCCTAGATGCCCTTGGCATTCTGTCAAGCACCTTGTGCGCATGGTCAGTTTTGACATAGTTTTTAGTTTGCACATTGGACCTGCTTCCTTTTCCTAACCAGCATGTCTCATGGCTCTACCTTGGCATTTTGCCGAACGAGTAGTGTGCGTGCTCTGGGCACGCCCAGAGCGCACGTTTTGCACATGCGCGCAGCCGAGCCGCCGTGTCGTGCCTCTGGCCTTTGCTCGCCCGCAGGGCCGCG
>NW_025230697.1:0-544 GCF_018294505.1 Triticum aestivum
ACAGCGAATGATGTCAGAACGTGTTGGAAATTGATTACGTCACTTCGAATGATGCGTACTGAATGCAAAAATAGGTTGGAGTTCAAAAAAGTTTAAAAAACATTGAAGTGCCCGCGTAACGGATGAGTTCTCGTCCGAAACCCTGATACTCCGAAAGAGATTGTCCAGTTTGTACACGAGGTGCGTCCAGTTTTCGCCGTGACCCTCTCCACTCTTTTGCACATGCTATGCGGGTGAAATGATGATACCATGCCAAGTTCCAACATTTTCAGAGTTCATTTTGTAGTGATTTTGAATTTCACCGTCATTTAGCTCTCTAAACAAATCGGTAAATGATTGAAAAACAACAAATGATGTCAGAACGTGTTGGAAATTGATAATGTCAATTTGAATGATGCATACTGAATGCAAAAATACGCTGGAGTTCAAATAAGTTTTAAAAACATTCAAGTGCCCGTATAACAGATGAGTCCTCGTCCGAAACCCTCATACTCCGAAAGAGATTGCCCAGTTTGTACACGAGGTGCGTCCAGTTTTCGCCGTG
>NW_025230697.1:2587-3142 GCF_018294505.1 Triticum aestivum
GCCGTGACCCTCTCTACTCTTTTGCACATGCTATGCATGCGAAATGATCATACAATGCCAAGTTCCAACATTTTCAGAGTTCATTTCGTAGTGATTTTCAATTTCACCGTCATTTAGCTCTCTAAACAAATCGGTAAATGACTGAAAAACAGCAAATGATGTCAGAACGTGTTGGAAATTGATGACGTCGCTTTGAATGATGCATACTGAATGCAAAAATAGGCTGGTGTTCAAATAAGTTTAAAAAACATTGAAGTGCCCGTGTAACAGAAGAGTTCTCGTCCGAAACCCTCATACTCCGAAAGAGATTGTCCAGTTTGTACACGAGGTGCGTCCAGTTTTCGCCGTGACCCTCTCTACTCTTTTGCACATGCTATGCGGGCGAAATGATGATACCATGCCAAGTTCCAACATTTTCAGAGTTCATTTTGTAGTGATTTTTAATTTCACCGTCATTTTGCTCTCTAAACAAATCGGTAAATGACTGAAAAACAGCAAATGATGTCAGAACGTGTTGGAAATTGATGACGTCGCTTTGAATGATACATACTGAAT
>NW_025230697.1:3166-3487 GCF_018294505.1 Triticum aestivum
GAAACCCTGATACTCCGAAAGAGATTGTCCAGTTTGTACACTAGGTGCGTCCAGTTTTTGCCGTGACCCTCTCTACTCTTTTGCACATGCTATGCGGGCGAAATGATGATACCATGCCAAGTTCCAACATTTTCAGAGTTCATTTTGTAGTGATTTTCAATTTCACCGTCATTTTGCTCTCTAAACAAATCGGTAAATGACTGAAAAACAGCAAATGATGTCAGAACGTGTTGGAAATTGATGACGTCGCTTTGAATGATGCATACTGAACGCAAAAATAGGCTGGAGTTCAAATAATTTAAAAAACATTGAAGTGCCCGT
>NW_025230697.1:3513-4233 GCF_018294505.1 Triticum aestivum
TCATTTAGCTCTCTAAACAAATCGGTAAATGACTGAAAAACAGCAAATGATGTCAGAACGTGTTGGAAATTGATGACGTCGCTTTGAATGATGCATACTGAACGCAAAAATAGGCTGGAGTTCAAATAAGTTTAAAAAACATTGAAGTGCCCGTGTAACAGATGAGTTCTCGTCCGAAACCCTGATACTCCGAAAGAGATTGTCCAGTTTGTACACGAGGTGCGTCCAGTTTTCGCCCTGACCCTCTCTACTCTTTTGCACATGCTATGCGGGTGAACTGATGATACCATGCCAAGTTCCAACATATTCAGAGTTCATTTTGTAGTGATTTTCAATTTCACCGACATTTAGCTCTCTAAACAAATCGGTAAATGAGTGAAAACAGCACATGATGTCAGAACATGTTGGAAATTGATGACGTCGCTTTGAATGATGCATACTGAACGCAAAAATAGGCTGGAGTTCAAATAAGTTTAAAAAACATTGAAGTGCCCGTGTAACAGATGAGTTCTCGTCCGAAACCCTGATACTCCGAAAGAGATTGTCCAGTTTGTACACGAGGTGCGTCCAGTTTTCGCCGTGACCCTCTCTACTCTTTTGCACATGCTATGCGGGTGAAATGATGATACCATGCCAAGTTCCAACATTTTTAGAGTTCATTTTGTAGTGATTTTCAATTTCACCGTCATTTAGCTCTCTAAACAAATCGGTAAATGACTG
>NW_025230697.1:8872-9932 GCF_018294505.1 Triticum aestivum
ATGCCAAGTTCTCACATTTTCAGAGTTCATTTTCTAGTGATTTTTATTTTCACCGCCATTTAGCTCTCTAAACAAATCAGTAAATGACTGAAAACAGCAAATAATGTCAGAACGTGTTGGAAATTGATGACTTCGCTTTGAATGATGCATACTGAACGCAAAAATAGGCTGGAGTTCAAATATGTTTAAAAAACGTTGAAGTGCCCGTGTAACAGATGAGTTCTCGTCTGAAACCCTGATACTCTGAAAGAGATTGTCCAGTTTGTACATGAGGTGCGTCCAGTTTTCGCCGTGACCCTCTCTACTCTTTTGCACATGCTATGCGGGTGAAATGATGATACCATGCCAAGTTCCAACATTTTCAGAGTTCATTTTGTAGTGATTTTCAATTTCACCGTCATTTAGCTCTCTAAAGAAATCGGTAAATGAGTGAAAACAGCACATGATGTCAGAACGTGTTGGAAATTGATGACGTCGCTTTGAATGATGCATACTGAACGCAAAAATAGGCTGGAGTTCAAATAAGTTTAAAAAACATTGAAGTGCCCATGTAACAGATGAGTTCTCGTCCGAAACCCTAATACTCTGAAAGAGATTGTCCAGTTTGTACACGAGGTGCGTCCAGTTTTCACCATGACCCTCTCTACTCTTTTGCACATGCTATGCGGGCGAAATGATGATACCATGCCAAGTTCCAACATTTTCAGAGTCCATTTTGTAGTGATTTTCAATTTCAGCGTCATTTAGCTCTCTAAACAAATCGGTAAATAATTGAAAACAGCAAATGATGTCAGAACGTGTTGGAATTTGATGACGTCGCTTTGAATGATGCATACTGAACGCAAAAATAGGCTGGAGTTCAAATAAGTTTAAAAACATTGAAGTGCCCGTGTAACAGTTGAGTTCTCGTCCGAAACCCTGATACTCCGAAAGAGATTGTCCAGTTTGTACACGAGGTGCGTCCAGTTTTCGCCGTGACCCTCTCTACTCTTTTTCACATGCTATGCGGGTGAAATGATGATACCATGCCAAGTTCCAACATTTTCAGAGTTATTTTGTA
>NW_025230697.1:9943-10792 GCF_018294505.1 Triticum aestivum
GTTCATTTTGTAGTGATTTTCAATTTCACCGTCATTTAGCTCTCTAAACAAATCGGTAAATGAGTGAAAACAGCACATGATGTTAGAACATGTTGGAAATTGATGACGTCGCTTTGAATGATGCATACTGAACACAATAATAGGCTGGAGTTCAAATAAGTTTAAAAAACATTGAAGTGCCTGTGTAACAGATGAGTTCTCGTCCGAAACCCTGATACTCTGAAAGAGATTGTCCAGTTTGTACACGATGTGCGTCCAGTTTTCACTGTGACCCTCTCTACTCATTTGCACATGCTATGCGGGTGAAATGATGATACCATGCCAAGTTCCAACATTTTTAGAGTTCATTTTGTAGTGATTTTCAATTTCACCGTTGTTTAGCTCTCTAAACAAATCGGTAAATGACTGAAAAACAGCAAATGATGTCAGAACATGTTGGAAATTGATGACTTCGCTTCGAATGATCCATACTGAACGCAAAAATAGGCTGGAGTTCAAATAAGTTTAAAAAACATTGAAGTGCCCGTGTAACAGATGAGTTCTCGTTCGAAACCCTGATACTCCGAAAGAGATTGTCCAGTTTGTACACGAGGTGCCTCCAGTTTTCGCCGTGACCCTCTCTACTCTTTTGCACATGCTATGCGGGTGAAATGATGATACCATGCCAAGTTCCAACATTTTCAGAGTTCATTTTGTAGTGATTTTCAATTTCACCGTCATTTAGCTCTCTAAACAAATCGGTAAATGACTGAAAAACAGCAAATGATGTCAGAACGTGTTGGAAATTGATGATGTCGCTTTGAATGATGCATACTGAACGCAAAAATAGGCTGGAGTTCAAATAAGTTT
>NW_025230697.1:10978-11694 GCF_018294505.1 Triticum aestivum
TTCAGAGTTCATTTTGTAGTGATTTTCAATTTCACCGTCATTTAGCTCTCTAAACAAATCGGTAAACGAGTGAAAACAGCACATGAAGTCAGAACATGTTGGAAATTGATGACGTCGCTTTGAATGATGCATACTGAACGCAAAAATAGGCTGGAGTTCAAATAAGTTTAAAAAACATTGAAGTGCATGTGTAACAGATGAGTTCTCGTCCGAAACCCTGATACTCCGAAAGAGATTGTCCAGTTTGTACATGAGGTGCGTCCAGTTTTCGCCGTGACCCTCTCTACTCTTTTGCACATGCTATGCGGGTGAAATGATGATACCTTGCCAAGTTCCAATATTTTCAGAGTTCATTTTGTAGTGATTTTCAATTTCACCGTCATTTAGCTCTCTAAACAAATCGGTAAATGACTGAAAACAGCAAATGATGTCAGAACGTGTTGGAAATTGATGATGTCGCTTTGAATGATGCATACTGAACGCAAAAATAGGTTGGAGTTCAAATAAGTTTAAAAAACATTGAAGTGCCCATGTAACAGATGAGTTCTCGTCCGAAACCCTGATACTCCGAAAGAGATTGTCCAGTTTGTACACGAGGTGCACCAGTTTTCGCCGTGACCCTCTCTACTCTTTTGCACATGCTATGCGGGTGAACTGATGATACCATGCCAAGTTCCAACATATTCAGAGTTCATTTTGTAGTGATTTTTAATTTC
>NW_025230697.1:12430-13271 GCF_018294505.1 Triticum aestivum
AAATCGGTAAATGAGTGAAAACAGCACATGATGTCAGAACATGTTGGAAATTGATGACGTCGCTTTGAATGATGCATACTGAACACAAAAATAGGCTGGAGTTCAAATAAGTTTAAAAAAATTTGAAGTGCCCGTGTAACAGATGAGTTCTCGTCCAAAACCCTGATACTCCGAAAGAGATTGTCCAGTTTGTACACGAGGTGCGTCCAGTTTTCGCCGTGACCCTCTCTACTCTTTTGCACATGCTATGCGGGTGAACTGATGATACCATGCCAAGTTCCAACATTTTCAGAGTCCATTTTGTTGTGATTTTCATTTTCACCGTCATTTAGCTCTCTAAACAAATCGGTAAATGACTGAAAACAGCAAATGATGTCAGAACGTGTTGGAAAATGATGACGTCGCTTTGAATGATGCATACTGAACGCAAAAATAGGCTGGAGTTCAAATAAGTCTAAAAACATTGAAGTGCCCATGTAACAGTTGAGTTCTCGTCCGAAACCCTGATACTCCGAAAGAAATTGTCCAGTTTGTACACGAGGTGCGTCCAGTTTTCGCCGTGACCCTGTCTACTCTTTTGCACATGCTATGCGGGTGAAATGATGATACCATGCCAAGTTCCAACATTTTTAGAGTTCATTTTGTAGTGATTTTCAATTTCACCGTCATTTAGCTCTGTAAACAAATCGGTAAATGACTGAAAAACAGCAAATGATGTCAGAACGTGTTGGAAATTGATGATGTCGCTTTGAATGATGCATACTGAACGCAAAAATAGGCTGGAGTTCAAATAAGTTTAAAAAACGTTGAAGTGCCCATGTAATAGATGAGTTCTCGTCCG
>NW_025230698.1:0-1015 GCF_018294505.1 Triticum aestivum
GTAAATGACTGAAAAACAGCGAATGATGTCAGAACATGCTGGAAATTCATGACGTCGCTTTGAATGCTGGTCTGGAGTTCAAATAAGTTTAAGAAACATTGAAGTGCCCATATAACAGATGAGTTCTCGTCCGAAACCCTGATACTCCGAAAGAGATTGTCCAGTTGGTACACGAAGTGCGTCCAGTTTTCGCCGTGACCCTCTCTACGCTTTTGCACATGCTATGCGGTTGAAATGATGATACCATGCCAAGTTCCAACATTTTCAGAGTTCATTTTGTAGTGATTTTCAATTTCACGGTCATTTAGCTCTTTAAACAAATAGGTAAATGACTGAAAAACAGCAAATGATGTTAGAACATGCTGGAAATTGATGACGTCGCTTTAAATGCTGCATACTGAACGCAAAAATAGTCTGGAGTTGAAATAAGTTTAAGAAACATGGAAGTGCCCGTGTAACAGATGAGTTCTCGTCTGAAACCCTGTTACTCCGAGATCGATTGTGCAGTTTGTGCACGAAGTGCATCCAGTTTTGGCCGTGACCCTCTCTACGCTTTTGCACATGCTATGCGGGTGAAATGATGATACCATGCCAAGTTGCAACATTTTCAGAGTTCATTTTGTAGTGATTTTCAATTTCACGGTCATTGAGCTCCCTAAACAAATCGGTAAATGACTGAAAAACAGCAAATGATGTCAGAATATGCTGGACATTGATGACGTTGCTTTGAATGCTGCATACTGAACGCAAAAATAGTCTGGAGTTCAAATAAGTTTAAGAAACATTGAAGTGCCCGTGCAACAGATGAGTTCTCGTCCGAAACCCTGATACTCCGAAAAAGATTGTCCAGTTTGTACACGAAGTGCGTCCGGTTTTCGCCGTGACCCTCTCTACCCTTTTGCACATGCTATGCGGGTGAAATGATGATACCATGCCAAGTTCCAACATTTTCAGAGTTCATTTTGTAGTGATTTTCAATTTCACGGTCATTTAGCTCTCTAAACAAATCGGTAAA
>NW_025230698.1:1025-1997 GCF_018294505.1 Triticum aestivum
GAAGTGCGTCCAGTTTTGGCCGTGACCCTCTCTACCCTTTTGCACATGCTATGCGGGTGAAATGATGATACCATGCCAAGTTCCAACATTTTCAGAGTTCATTTTGTAGTGATTTTCAATTTCACGGTCATTTAGCTCTCTAAACAAATCGGTAAATGACTGAAAAACAGCAAATGATGTCAGAACATGCTGGAAATTGATGACGTTTCTTTAAATGCTACATACTGAACGCAAAAATAGTCTGGAGTTCAAATAAGTTTAAGAAACATTGAAGTGCCCGTGTAACAGATGAGTTCTCGTCCGAAACCCTGATACTCCGAAAGAGATTTTCCTGTTTGTACACGAAGTGCGTCCAGTTTTGGCCGTGACCCTCTCTACTCTTTTGCACATGCTATGCGGCTGAAATGATGATACCATGCCAAGTTGCAACATTTTCAGAGTTCATTTTGTAGTGATTTTCAATTTCACGGTCATTTAGCTCCCTAAACAAATCGGTAAATGACTGAAAAACAGCAAATGATGTCAAAACATGCTGGAAATTGATGATGTCGCTTTGAATGCTGCATACTGAACGCGAAAATAGTCTGGAGTTCAAATAAGTTTAAGAAACATTGAAGTGCCCGTGTAACAGATGAGTTCTCGTCCGAAACCCTGATACTCCGAAAGAGATTGTCCAGTTTGTACACGAAGTGCGTCCATATTTCGCCGTGACCCTCTCTATTCTTTTGCACATGCTATGAGGGTGAAATGATGATACCATGCCAAGTTGCAACATTTTCAGAGTTCATTTTGTAGTGATTTTCAATTTCACGGTCATTGAGCTCCCTAAACAAATCAATAAATGACTGAAAAACAGCAAATGATGTCAGAACATGCTGGAAATTGATGACGTTTCTTTAAATGCTACATACTGAACGCAAAAATAGTCTGGAGTTCAAATAAGTTTAAGAAACATTGAAGTGCTCGTGTAAC
>NW_025230698.1:2007-2299 GCF_018294505.1 Triticum aestivum
ATGACGTCGCTTTGAATGCTGGTCTGGAGTTGAAATAAGTTTAAGAAACATTGAAGTGCCCGTGTAACAGATGAGTTCTCGTCCGAAACCCTGATACTCCTAAAGAGATTGTCCAGTTTGTACACGAAGTGCGTCCAGTTTTCGCCGTGACCCTCTCTACGCTTTTGCACATGCTGTGCGGGTGAAATGATGATACCATGCCAAGTTCCAACATTTTAAGAGTTCATTTTGTAGTGATTTTCAATTTCACGGTCATTTAGCTCCCTAATCAAATCGGTAAATGACTGAAAAA
>NW_025230698.1:2324-2876 GCF_018294505.1 Triticum aestivum
GTAGTGATTTTCAATTTCACGGTCATTGAGCTCCCTAAACAAATCAATAAATGACTGAAAAACAGCAAATGATGTCAGAACATGCTGGAAATTGATGACGTTTCTTTA
The DNA here is from genome assembly GCF_018294505.1 of Triticum aestivum. Classification (NCBI taxonomy): domain Eukaryota; kingdom Viridiplantae; phylum Streptophyta; class Magnoliopsida; order Poales; family Poaceae; genus Triticum; species Triticum aestivum. The sequence continues at coordinate 2,433 of NW_025230698.1, forward strand.
AATGCTACATACTGAACGCAAAAATAGTCTGGAGTTCAAATAAGTTTAAGAAACATTGAAGTGCTCGTGTAACAGATGAGTTCTCGTCCGAAACCCTGATACTCCGAAAGAGATTGTCCAGTTTGTACACGAAGTGCGTGCAGTTTTTGCCGTGACCCTCTCTACTCTATTGCACATGCTATGTGGGTGAAATGATGATACCATGCCAAGTTCCAACATTTTCAGAGTTCATTTTGTAGTGATTTTCAATTTCACGGTCATTTAGCTCTCTAAACAAATCGGTAAATGACTGAAAAACAGCAAATGATGTCAGAACATGCTGGAAATTGATGACGTCGCTTTGAATGCTGGTCTGGAGTTGAAATAAGTTTAAGAAACATTGAAGTGCCCGTGTAACAGATGAGTTCTCGTCCGAAACCCTGATACTCCTAAAGAGATTGTCCA
>NW_025230698.1:10068-10931 GCF_018294505.1 Triticum aestivum
CCCTCTCTACTCTTTTGCACATGCTATGCGGGTGAAATGATGATACCATGCCAAGTTCCAACATTTTCAGAGTTCATTTTGTAGTGATTTTCAATTTCACCATCATTTAGCTCTCTAAACAAATCGGTAAATGACTGAAAAACAGCAAATGATGTCAGAACGTGTTGGAAATTGATGACGTCACTTTCAATGATGCATACTGAACGCAAAAATAGGCTGGAGTTCAAATAAGTTTAAAAAACATTGAAGTGCCCGTGTAACAGATGAGTTCTCGTCTGAAACCCTGATACTCCGAAAAAGATTGTCCAGTTTGTACACAAGGTGCGTCCAGTTTTCGCCGTGACCCTCTCTACTCTTTTGCACATGCTATGCGGGTGAAATGATGATACCATGCCAAGTTCCAACATTTTCAGAGTTCATTTTGTAGTGAATTTCAATTTCACCATCATTTAGCTCTCTAAACAAATCGGTAAATGACTGAAAAACAGCAAATGATGTCAGAACGTGTTGGAAATTGATGACGTCACTTTGAATGATGCATACTGAACGCAAAAATAGGCCGGAGTTCAAATAAGTTTAAAAAACATTGAAGTGCCCGTGTAACAGATGAGTTCTCGTCCGAAATCCTGATACTCCGAAAGAGATTGTCCAGTTTGTACACAAGGTGCGTCCAGTTTTCGCCGTGACCCTCTCTACTCTTTTGCACATGCTACGCGGGTGAAATGATGATACCATGCCAAGTTCCAACATTTTCAGAGTTCATTTTGTAGTGAATTTCAATTTCACCATCATTTAGCTCTCTAAACAAATCGGTAAATGACTGAAAAACAGCAAATGATGTCAGAACGTGTTGGAAATTGATG
>NW_025230698.1:10941-11517 GCF_018294505.1 Triticum aestivum
AAATGATGATACCATGCCAAGTTCCAACATTTTTGGAGTTCATTTTGTAGTGATTTTCAATTTCACCGTCATTTAGCTCTCTAAACAAATCGGTAAATGACTGAAAAACAGCAAATGATGTCAGAACATGTTGGAAATTGATGACATTACTTTGAATGATGCATACTGAATGCAAAAATAGGCTGGAGATCAAATATGTTTAAAAACATTGAAGTGCCCGTGTAACAGATGAGTTCTCGTCCGAAACCCTGATACTCCGAAAGAGATTGTCCAGTTTGTACACGAGGTGCGTCCAGTTTTCGCCGTGACCCTCTCTACTCTTTTGCACATGCGATGTGGGTGAAATGATGATACCATGCCTAGTTCCAACATTTTCAGAATTCATTTTGTAGTGATTTGCAATTTCACCGTCATTTAGCTCTCTAAACAAATCGGTAAATAACTGAAAACAGCAAATGATGTCAGAACGTTTTGGAAATTGATGATGTCGCTTTGAATGATGCATACCAAACACAAAAATAGGCTGGAGTTCAAATAAGTTTAAAAAACATTGAAGTGCCCGGGTAACAGATGAGT
>NW_025230698.1:11527-12687 GCF_018294505.1 Triticum aestivum
GTGACCCTCTCTACTCTTTTGCACATGCTATGCGGGTGAAATGATGATACCATGCCAAGTTCCAACATTTTCAGAGTTCATTTTGTAGTGAATTTCAATTTCACCATCATTTAGCTCTCTAAACAAATCGGTAAATGACTGAAAAACAGCAAATGATGTCAGAACGTGTTGGAAATTGATGACGTCGCTTTGAATGATGCATACCGAACGCAAAAATAGGCTGGAGTTCAAATAAGTTTTAAAAACATTGAAGTGCCCGTGTAACAGATGAGTTCTCGTCCGAAATCCTGATACTCCGAAAGAGATTGTCCAGTTTGTACACGAGGTGCGTCCAGTTTTCGCCGTGACCCTCTCTACTCTTTTGCACATGCTATGTGGGTGAAATGATGATACCATGCCAAGTTCCAACATTTTCAGAGTTCATTTTGTAGTGATTTTCAATATCACCGTCATTTGGCTCTCTAAACAAATCGGTAAATGACTGAAAACAGCAAATGATGTCAGAACGTGTTGGAAATTGATGACGTCCCTTTGAATGATGCATACCGAACACAAAAATAGGCTGGAGTTCAAATAAGTTTAAAAAACATTGAAGTGCCCGGGTAACAGATGAGTTCTCGTCCGAAAACCTGATACTCCGAAAGAGATGAGTTTTCAATATCACCGTCATTTGGCTCTCTAAACAAATCGGTAAATGACTGAAAACAGCAAATGATGTCAGAACGTGTTGGAAATTGATGACGTCCCTTTGAATGATGCATACCGAACACAAAAATAGGCTGGAGTTCAAATAAGTTTAAAAAACATTGAAGTGCCCGTGTAACAGATGAGTTCTCGTCCGAAATCCTGATACTCCGAAAGAGATTGTCTAGTTTGTACACGAGGTGCGTCCAGTTTTCGCCGTGACCCTCTCTACTCTTTTGCACATGCTATGTGGGTGAAATGATGATACCATGCCAAGTTCCAACATTTTCAGAGTTCATTTTGTAGTGATTTTCAATATCACCGTCATTTGGCTCTCTAAACAAATCGGTAAATGACTGAAAACAGCAAATGATGTCAGAACGTGTTGGAAATTGATGACGTCCCTTTGAATGATGCATACCGAACACAAAAATAGGCTGGAGTTCAAATAAGTTTAAAAAACATTGAAGTGCCCG
>NW_025230698.1:12697-13271 GCF_018294505.1 Triticum aestivum
GAAGTGCGTCCAGTTTTCGCCGTGACCCTCTCTATTCTTTTGCACATGCTATGCGGGTGAAATGATGATACCATGCCAAGTTGCAACATTTTTAGAGTTCATTTTGTAGTGAATTTCAGTTTCATGGTCATTGAGCTCCCTAAACAAATCGATAAATGACTGAAAAACAGCAAATGATGTCAGAACATGCTGGAAATTGATGATGTTGCTTTGAATGCTGCATACTGAACGCAAAAATAGTCTGGAGTTCAAATAAGTTTAAGAAACATTGCAGTGCCCGTGTAACAGATTAGTTCTCGTCCGAAACCCTGATACTCCGAAAGAGATTGTCCAGTTTGTACACAAAGTGCGTCCAGTTTTCGCCGTGACCCTCTCTACCCTTTTGCACATGCTATGCGGGTGAAATGATGATACCATGCCAAGTTCCAACATTTTCAGAGTTCATTTTGTAGTGATTTTCAATTTCACGGTCATTTAGCTCTCTAAACAAATCGGTAAATGACTGAAAAACAGCAAATGATGTCAGAACATGCTGGAAATTGATGGCGTCGCTTTGAATGCTGGTCTGGAGTTG
>NW_025230699.1:0-13271 GCF_018294505.1 Triticum aestivum
TGACCAGTGGACCTCTCCACCCGGTTGTGTTAGGTCGGCCCAGAGGAACACTTTGGAGCAACATCCGGGCCAAACCCACAGCTACATCCACTCCGTGTAGACCCGACGCGTCCGTTTCCCCCCTCCAGGTGCCGGCGGCGGCGGCGTCCGTGAGGGGGGGGCACACCCCGGAGACGCGTGCTGGGCGTTTGCAACCGCCTCAACACTTCCAGATTTGTGAGAGGCCGCCTACGCAAGATTTGACGGTATGCTAGCCCCCGGAGGCCGCCGGCCACAGTCGTAGACGTGCGAAGAGCAATCCGCGTAGAGGGAAGTGTTCAGATACTTCTCCATCACAAAAAATTATGAAAAATTACCATCAGTCCTATAGCACATGTGCCCACGTTGTGTAAAAAACTCATGATTTTATCGCGCTCCAAGTATTTAATAATATTCACGCTGCATCGTTACCGCAGAACGTCTACTACCGTTTCATTGTCGTCCGTTAGGGGGGCCACAACCCGGAGACGCGTGCCGCCTCTTCGGACATGCCACAACACCACCCCGCATGTATGAGGGCCCGGTACGACGCTCCGGTGGCATTGCTACCCCCCCAGGGCCCCCGTCCCGGCTAACCCTGTAGCGTTTGACCACGGGATCTAGCCCTTTGACTTTGCACGGACGGGCTTTGACCAGTGGACCTCTCCACCCGGTTGTGTTAGGTCGGCCCAGAGCAACACTTTGGAGCAACATCCAGGCCAAACCCACAGCAACATCCACTCCGTGTAGACCCGACGCGTCCGTTTCCCCCCTCCAGGTGCCGGCGGCGGCGGCGTCCGTGAGGGGGGGGGGCACACCCCGGAGACGCGTGCTGGGCGTTTGCAACCGCCTCAACACTTCCAGATTTGTGAGAGGCCGTCTACGCAAGATTTGACGGTATGCTAGCCCCCGGAGGCCGCCGGCCACAGTCGTAGACGTGCGAAGAGCAATCCGCGTAGAGGGAAGTGTTCAGATACTTCTCCATCACAAAAAATTATGAAAAATTACCATCAGTCCTATAGCACATGTGCCCACGTTGTGTAAAAAATTCATGATTTTATCGCGCTCCAAGTATTTAATAATATTCACGCTGCATCGTTACCGCAGAACGTCTACTACCGTTTCATTGCCGTCCGTGAGGGGGGCCACAACCCGGAGAAGCGTGCCGCCTCTTTGGATATGCCACAAGACCACCCCGCATGTATGAGGGCCCGGTACGACGCTCCGGTGGCATTGCTACCCCCCAGGGCCCCCGTCCCGGCTAACCCTGTAGCGTTTGACCACGGGATCTAGCCCTTTGACTTTGCACGGACGGGCTTTGACCAGTGGACCTCTCCACCCGGTTGTGTTAGGTCGGCCCAGAGGAACACTTTGGAGCAACATCCGGGCCAAACCCACAGCTACATCCACTCCGTGTAGACCTGACGCGTCCGTTTCCCCCCTCTAGGTGCCGGCGGCGGCGGCGGCCGTGAGGGGGAGGGGCACACCCCGGAGACGTGTGCTGGGCGTTTGTAACCGCCTCAACACTTCCAGATTTGTGAGAGGCCGCCTACGCAAGATTTGACGGTATGCTAGCCCCCCGAGGCCGCCGGCCACAGTCGTAGACGTGCGAAGAGCAATCCGCGTAGAGGGAAGTGTTCAGATACTTCTCCATCCCAAAAAATTATGAAAAATTACCATCAGTCCTATAGCACATGTGCCCACGTTGTGTAAAAAACTCATGATTTTATCGCGCTCCAAGTATTTAATAATATTCACGCTGCATCGTTACCGCAGAACGTCTACTACCGTTTCATTGCCGTCCGTGAGGGGGGCCACAACCCGGAGACGCGTGCCGCCTCTTCGGACATGCCACAACACCACCCCGCATGTATGAGGGCCCAGTACGACGCTCCGGTGGCATTGCTACCCCCCCAGGGCCCCCGTCCCGGCTAACCCTGTAGCGTTTGACCACGGGATCTAGCCCTTTGACTTTGCACGGACGGGCTTTGACTAGTGGACCTCTCCACCCGGTTGTGTTAGGTCGGCCCAGAGCAACACTTTGGAGCAACATCCGGGCCAAACCCACAGCAACATCCACTCCGTGTAGACCCGACGCGTCCGTTTCCCCCCTCCAGGTGCCGGCGGCGGCGGCGTCCGTGAGGGGGGGGGGCACACCCCGGAGACGCGTGCTGGGCGTTTGCAACCGCCTCAACACTTCCAGATTTGTGAGAGGCCGTCTACGCAAGATTTGACGGTATGCTAGCCCCCGGAGGCCGCCGGCCACAGTCGTAGACGTGCGAAGAGCAATCCGCGTAGAGGGAAGTGTTCAGATACTTCTCCATCACAAAAAATTATGAAAAATTACCATCAGTCCTATAGCACATGTGCCCACGTTGTGTAAAAAACTCATGATTTTATCGCGCTCCAAGTATTTAATAATATTCACGCTGCATCGTTACCGCAGAACGTCTACTACCGTTTCATTGCCGTCCGTGAGGGGGGCCACAACCTGGAGACGCGTGCCGCCTCTTCGGACATGCCACAACACCACCCCGCATGTATGAGGGCCCGGTACGATGCTCCGGTGGCATTGCTACCCCCCAGGGCCCCCGTCCCGGCTAACCCTGTAGCGTTTGACCACGGGATCTAGCCCTTTGACTTTGCATGGACGGGCTTTGACCAGTGGACCTCTCCACCCGGTTGTGTTAGGTCGGCCCAGAGGAACACTTTGGAGCAACATCCGGGCCAAACCCACAGCTACATCCACTCCGTGTAGACCCGACGCGTCCGTTTCCCCCCTCCAGGTGCCGGCGGCGGCGGCGTCCGTGAGGGGGGGGGGGCACACCCCGGAGACGCGTGCTGGGCGTTTGCAACCGCCTCAACACTTCCAGATTTGTGAGAGGCCGCCTACGCAAGATTTGACGGTATGCTAGCCCCCGGAGGCCGCCGGCCACAGTCGTAGACGTGCGAAGAGCAATCCGCGTAGAGGGAAGTGTTCAGATACTTCTCCATCACAAAAAATTATGAAAATTACCATCAGTCCTATAGCACATGTGCCCAGGTTGTGTAAAAAACTCATGATTTTATCGCGCTCCAAGTATTTAATAATATTCACGCTGCATCGTTACCGCAGAACGTCTACTACCGTTTCATTGCCGTCCGTGAGGGGGGCCACAACCCGGAGACGCGTGCCGCCTCTTCGGACATGCCACAACACCACCCCGCATGTATGAGGGCCCGGTACGACGCTCCGGTGGCATTGCTACCCCCCAGGGCCCTCGTCCCGGCTAACCCTGTAGCGTTTGACCACGGGATCTAGCCCTTTGACTTTGCACGGACGGGCTTTGACCAGTGGACCTCTCCACCCGGTTGTGTTAGGTCGGCCCAGAGGAACACTTTGGAGCAACATCCGGGCCAAACCCACAGCTACATCCACTCCGTGTAGACCCGACGCGTCCGTTTCCCCCCTCCAGGTGCCGGCGGCGGCGGCGGCCGTGAGGGGGGGGCACACCCCGGAGACGCGTGCTGGGCGTTTGTAACCGCCTCAACACTTCCATATTTGTGAGAGGCCGTCTACGCAAGATTTGACGGTATGCTAGCCCCCGGAGGCCGCCGGCCACAGTCGTAGACGTGCGAAGAGCAATCCGCGTAGAGGGAAGTGTTCAGATACTTCTCCATCACAAAAAATTATGAAAAATTACCATCAGTCCTATAGCACATGTGCCCACGTTGTGTAAAAAACTCATGATTTTATCGCGCTCCAAGTATTTAATAATATTCACGCTGCATCGTTACCGCAGAACGTCTACTACCGTTTCATTGCCGTCCGTGAGGGGGGCCACAACCCGGAGACGCGTGCCGCCTCTTCGGACAGTCCACAACACCACCCCGCATGTATGAGGGCCCGGTACGACGCTCCGGTGGCATTGCTACCCCCCCAGGGCCCCCGTCCCGGCTAACCCTGTAGCGTTTGACCACGGGATCTAGCCCTTTGACTTTGCACGGACGGGCTTTGACCAGTGGACCTCTCCACCCGGTTGTGTTAGGTCGGCCCAGAGCAACACTTTGGAGCAACATCCGGGCCAAACCCACAGCAACATCCACTCCGTGTAGACCCGACGCGTCCGTTTCCCCCCTCCAGGTGCCGGCGGCGGCGGCGTCCGTGAGGGGGGGGGCACACCCCGGAGACGCGTGCTGGGCGTTTGCAACCGCCTCAACACTTCCAGATTTGTGAGAGGCCGTCTACGCAAGATTTGACGGTATGCTAGCCCCCGGAGGCCGCGGGCCACAGTCGTAGACGTGCGAAGAGCAATCCGCGTAGAGGGAAGTGTTCAGATACTTCTCCATCACAAAAAATTATGAAAAATTACCATCAGTCCTATAGCACATGTGCCCACGTTGTGTAAAAAACTCATGATTTTATCGCGCTCCAAGTATTTAATAATATTCACGCTGCATCGTTACCGCAGAACGTCTACTACCGTTTCATTGCCGTCAGTGAGGGGGGCCACAACCCGGAGACGCGTGCCGCCTCTTCGGACATGCCACAACACCACCCCGCATGTATGAGGGCCCGGTACGACGCTCCGGTGGCATTGCTACCCCCCAGGGCCCCCGTCCCGGCTAACCCTGTAGCGTTTGACCACGGGATCTAGCCCTTTGACTTTGCACGGACGGGCTTTGACCAGTGGACCTCTCCACCCGGTTGTGTTAGGTTGGCCCAGAGGAACACTTTCGAGCAACATCCGGGCCAAACCCACAGCTACATCCACTCCGTGTAGACCCGACGCGTCCGTTTCCCCCCTCCAGGTGCCGGCGGCGGCGGCGGCCGTGAGGGGGGGGCACACCCCGGAGACGCGTGCTGGGCGTTTGCAACCGCCTCAACACTTCCATATTTGTGAGAGGCCGTCTACGCAAGATTTGATGGTATGCTAGCCCCCGGAGGCCGCCGACCACAGTCGTAGACGTGCGAAGAGCAATCCGCGTAGAGGGAAGTGTTCAGATACTTCTCCATCACAAAAAATTATGAAAAATTACCATCAGTCCTATAGCACATGTGCCCACGTTGTGTAAAAAACTCATGATTTTATCGCGCTCCAAGTATTTAATAATATTCACGCTGCATCGTTACCGCAGAACGTCTACTACCGTTTCATTGCCGTCCGTGAGGGGGGCCACAACCCGGAGACGCGTGCCGCCTCTTCGGACATGCCACACACCACCCCGCATGTATGAGGGCCCGGTACGACGCTCGGGTGGCATTGCTACCCCCCCAGGGCCCCCGTCCCGGCTAACCCTGTAGCGTTTGACCACGGGATCTAGCCCTTTGACTTTGCACGGACGGGCTTTGACCAGTGGACCTCTCCACCCGGTTGTGTTAGGTCGGCCCAGAGGAACACTTTGGAGCAACATCCGGGCCAAACCCACAGCAACATCCACTCCGTGTAGACCCGACGCGTCTGTTTCCCCCCTCCAGGTGCCGGCGGCGGTGGCGTCCGTGAGGGGGGGGGGCACACCCCGGAGACGCGTGCTGGGCGTTTGCAACCGCCTCAACACTTCCAGATTTGTGAGAGGCCGCCTAGGCAAGATTTGACGGTATGCTAGCCCCCGGAGGCCGCCGGCCACAGTCGTAGACGTGCGAAGAGCAATCCGCGTAGAGGGAAGTGTTCAGATACTTCTCCATCACAAAAAATTATGAAAAATTACCATCAGTCCTATAGCACATGTGCCCACGTTGTGTAAAAAACTCATGATTTTATCGCGCTCCAAGTATTTAATAATATTCACGCTGCATCGTTACCGCAGAACGTCTACTACCGTTTCATTGCCGTCCGTGAGGGGGGCCACAACCCGGAGACGCGTGCCGCCTCTTTGGACATGCCACAACACCACCCCGCATGTATGAGGGCCCGGTACGACGCTCCGGTGGCATTGCTACCCCCCAGGGCCCCCGTCCCGGCTAACCCTGTAGCGTTTGACCACGGGATCTAGCCCTTTGACTTTGCACGGACGGGCTTTGACCAGTGGACCTCTCCACCCGGTTGTGTTAGGTCGGCCCAGAGGAACACTTTGGAGCAACATCCGGGCCAAACCCACAGCTACATCCACTCCGTGTAGACCCGACGCGTCCGTTTCCCCCCTCCAGGTGCCGGCGGCGGCGGCGTCCGTGAGGGGGGGGCACACCCCGGAGACGCGTGCTGGGCGTTTGCAACCGCCTCAACACTTCCATATTTGTGAGAGGCCGTCTACGCAAGATTTGATGGTATGCTAGCCCCCCGAGGCCGTCGGCCACACTCGTAGACGTGCGAAGAGCAATCCGCGTAGAGGGAAGTGTTTAGATACTTCTCCATCACAAAAAATTATGAAAAATTACCATCAGTCCTATAGCACATGTGCCCACGTTGTGTAAAAAACTCATGATTTTATCGCGCTCCAAGTATTTAATAATATTCACGCTGCATCGTTACCGCAGAACGTCTACTACCGTTTCATTGCCGTCCGTGAGGGGGGCCACAACCCGGAGATGCGTGCCGCCTCTTCGGACATGCCACAACACCACCCCGCATGTATGAGGGCCCGGTACGACGCTCCGGTGGCATTGCTACCCCCCCAGGGCCCCCGTCCCGGCTAACCCTGTAGCGTTTGACCACGGGATCTAGCCCTTTGACTTTGCACGGACGGGCTTTGACCAGTGGACCTCTCCACCCGGTTGTGTTAGGTCGGCCCAGAGGAACACTTTGGAGCAACATCCGGGCCAAACCCACAGCAACATCCACTCCGTGTAGACCCGACGCGTCTGTTTCCCCCCTCCAGGTGCCGGCGGCGGCGGCGTCCGTGAGGGGGGGGGGCACACCCCGGAGACGCGTGCTGGGCGTTTGCAACCGCCTCAACACTTCCAGATTTGTGAGAGGCCGCCTACGCAAGATTTGACGGTATGCTAGCCCCCGGAGGCCGCCGGCCACAGTCGTAGACGTGCGGAGAGCAATCCGCGTAGAGGGAAGTGTTCAGATACTTCTCCATCACAAAAAATTATGAAAAATTACCATCAGTCCTATAGCACATGTGCCCACGTTGTGTAAAAAACTCATGATTTTATCGCGCTCCAAGTATTTAATAATATTCACGCTGCATCGTTACCGCAGAACGTCTACTACCGTTTCATTGCCGTCCGTGAGGGGGGCCACAACCCGGAGACGCGTGCCGCCTCTTCGGACATGCCACAACACCACCCCGCATGTATGAGGGCCCGGTACGACGCTCCGGTGGCATTGCTACCCCCAGGGCCCCCGTCCCGGCTAACCCTGTAGCGTTTGACCACGTGATCTAGCCCTTTGACTTTGCACGGACGGGCTTTGACCAGTGGACCTCTCCACCCGGTTGTGTTAGGTCGGCCCAGAGGAACACTTTGGAGCAACTTCCGGGCCAAACCCACAGCTACATCCACTCCGTGTAGACCCGACGCGTCCGTTTCCCCCCTCCAGGTGCCGGCGGCGGCGGCGTCCGTGAGGGGGGGGCACACCCCGGAGACGCGTGATGGGCGTTTGCAACCGCCTCAACACTTCCAGATTTGTGAGAGGCCGCCTACGCAAGATTTGACGGTATGCTAGCCCCCGAAGGCCGCCGACCACAGTCGTAGACGTGCGAAGAGCAATCCGCGTAGAGGGAAGTGTTCAGATACTTCTCCATCACAAAAAATTATGAAAAATTACCATCAGTCCTATAGCACATGTGCCCACGTTGTGTAAAAAACTCATGATTTTATCGCGCTCCAAGTATTTAATAATATTCACGCTGCATCGTTACCGCAGAACGTCTACTACCGTTTCATTGCCGTCCGTGAGGGGGGCCACAACCCGGAGATGCGTGCCGCCTCTTCGGACATGCCACAACACCACCCCGCATGTATGAGGGCCCGGTACGACGCTCCGGTGGCATTGCTACCCCCCAGGGCCCCCGTCCCGGCTAACCCTGTAGCGTTTGACCACGGGATCTAGCCCTTTGACTTTGCACGGACGGGCTTTGACCAGTGGACCTCTCCACCCGGTTGTGTTAGGACGGCCCAGAGGAACACTTTGGAGCAACATCCGGGCCAAACCCACAGCTACATCCACTCCGTGTAGACCCGACGCATCCGTTTCCCCCCTCCAGGTGCCGCCGGCGGCGGCGTCCGTTAGGGGGGGGGACACCCCGGAGACGCGTGCTGGGCGTTTGCAACCGCCTCAACACTTCCAAATTTGTGAGAGGCCGCCTACGCAAGATTTGACGGTATGCTAGCCCCCGGAGGCCGCCGGCCACAGTCGTAGACGTGCGAAGAGCAATCCGCGTAGAGGGAAGTGTTCAGATACTTCTCCATCATGAAAAATTAAGAAAAATTACCATCAGTCCTATAGCACATGTGCCCACGTTGTGTAAAAAACTCATGATTTTATCGCGCTCCAAGTATTTAATAATATTCACGCTGCATCGTTACCGCAGAACGTCTACTACCGTTTCATTGCCGTCCGTGAGGGGGCCACAACCCGGAGACGCGTGCCGCCTCTTCGGACATGCCACAACACCACCCCGCATGTATGAGGGCCCGGTACGACGCTCCGGTGGCATTGCTACCCCCCAGGGCCCCCGTCCCGGCTAACCCTGTAGCGTTTGACCACGGGATCTAGCCCTTTGACTTTGCACGGACGGGCTTTGACCAGTGGACCTCTCCACCCGGTTGTGTTAGGTCGGCCCAGAGGAACACTTTGGAGCAACATCCGGGCCAAACCCACAGCTACATCCACTCCGTGTAGACCCGACGCGTCCGTTTCCCCCCTCCAGGTGCCGGCGGCGGCGGCGTCCATGAGGGGGGGGGCACACCCCGGAGACGCGTGCTGGGCGTTTGCAACTGCCTCAACACTTCCAAATTTGTGAGAGGCCGCCTACGCAAGATTTGACGGTATGCTAGCCCCCGGAGGCCGCCGGCCACAGTCGTAGACGTGCGAAGAGCAATCCGCGTAGAGGGAAGTGTTCAGATACTTCTCCATCACGAAAAATTATGAAAAATTACCATCAGTCCTATAGCACATGTGCCCACGTTGTGTACAAAACTCATGATTTTATCGCGCTCCAAGTATTTAATAATATTCACGCTGCATCGTTACCGCAGAACGTCTACTACCGTTTCATTGCCGTCCGTGAGGGGGGCCACAACCCGGAGACGCGTGCCGCCTCTTTGGACATGCCACAACACCACCCCGCATGTATGAGGGCCCGGTACGACGCTCCGGTGGCATTGCTTACCCCCAGGGCCCCCGTCCCGGCTAACCCTGTAGCGTTTGACCACGGGATCTAGCCCTTTGACTTTGCACGGACGGGCTTTGACCAGTGGACCTCTCCACCTGGTTGTGGTAGGTCGGCCCAGAGGAACACTTTGGAGCAACATCCGGGCCAAACCCACAGCTACATCCACTCCGTGTAGACCCGACGCGTCCGTTTCCCCCCTCCAGGTGCCAGCGGCGGCGGCGTTCGTGAGAGGGGGGGGGGCACACCCCGGAGACGCGTGCTGGGCGTTTGCAACCGCCTCAACACTTCCAAATTTGTGAGAGGCCGCCTACGCAAGATTTGACGGTATGCTAGCCCCCGGAGGCCGCCGGCCACAGTCGTAGACGTGCGAAGAGCAATCCGCGTAGAGGGAAGTGTTCAGATACTTCTCCATCACAAAAAATTATGAAAAATTACCATCAGTCCTATAGCACATGTGCCCACGTTGTGTAAAAAACTCATGATTTTATCGCGCTCCAAGTATTTAATAATATTCACGCTGCATCGTTACCGCAGAACGTCTACTACCGTTTCATTGCCGTCCGTGAGGGGGGCCACAACCCGGAGACGCGTGCCGCCTCTTCGGACATGCCACAACACCACCCCGCATGTATGAGGGCCCGGTACGACGCTCCGGTGGCATTGCTACCCCCAGGGCCCCCATCCCGGCTAACCCTGTAGCGTTTGACCACGGGATCTAGCCCTTTGACTTTGCACGGACGGGCTTTGACCAGTGGACCTCTCCACCCGGTTGTGTTAGGTCGGCCCAGAGGAACACTTTGGAGCAACATCCGGGCCAAACCCACAGCTACATCCACTCCGTGTAGACCCGACGCGTCCGTTTCCCCCCTCCAGGTGCCGGCGGCGGCCGCATCCGTGAGGGGGGGGGGCACACCCCGGAGACGCGTGCTGGGCGTTTGCAACCGCCTCAACACTTCCAGATTTGTGAGAGGCCGCCTACGCAAGATTTGACGGTATGCTAGCCCCCGGAGGCCGCCGGCCACAGTCGTAGACGTGCGAAGAGCAATCCGCGTAGAGGGAAGTGTTCAGATACTTCTCCATCACAAAAAATTATGAAAAATTACCATCAGTCCTATAGCACATGTGCCCACGTTGTGTAAAAAACTCATGATTTTATCGCGCTCCAAGTATTTAATAATATTCACGCTGCATCGTTACCGCAGAACGTCTACTACCGTTTCATTGCCGTCAGTGAGGGGGGCCACAACCCGGAGACGCGTGCCGCCTCTTCGGACATGCCACAACACCACCCCGCATGTATGAGGGCCCGGTACGACGCTCCGGTCGCATTGCTACCCCCCAGGGCCCCCGTCCCGGCTAACCCTGTAGCGTTTGACCACGGGATCTAGCCCTTTGACTTTGCACGGACGGGCTTTGACCAGTGGACCTCTCCACCCGGTTGTGTTAGGTCGGCCCAGAGGAACACTTTGGAGCAACATCCGGGCCAAACCCACAGCTACATCCACTCCGTGTAGACCCGACGCGTCCGTTTCCCCCCTCCAGGTGCCGGCGGCGGCGGCGTCCGTGAGGGGGGGGGCACACCCCGGAGACGCGTGCTGGGCGTTTGCAACCGCCTCAACACTTCCATATTTGTGAGAGGCCGTCTACGCAAGATTTGATGGTATGCTAGCCCCCGGAGGCCGCCGGCCACACTCGTAGACGTGCGAAGAGCAATCCGCGTAGAGGGAAGTGTTTAGATACTTCTCTATCACAAAAAATTATGAAAAATTACCATCAGTCCTATAGCACATGTGCCCACGTTGTGTAAAAAACTCATGATTTTATCGCGCTCCAAGTATTTAATAATATTCACGCTGCATCGTTACCGCAGAACGTCTACTACCGTTTCATTGCCGTCCGTGAGGGGGGCCACAACCCGGAGACGCGTGCCGCCTCTTCGGACATGCCACAACACCACCCCGCATGTATGAGGGCCCGGTACGACGCTCCGGTGGCATTGCTACCCCCCCAGGGCCCCCGTCCCGGCTAACCCTGTAGCGTTTGACCACGGGATCTAGCCCTTTGACTTTGCACGGACGGGCTTTGACCAGTGGACCTCTCCACCCGGTTGTGTTAGGTCGGCCCAGAGGAACACTTTGGAGCAACATCCGGGCCAAACCCACAGCTACATCCACTCCGTGTAGACCCGACGCGTCCGTTTCCCCCCTCAAGGTGCCGGCGGCGGCGGCGTCCGTGAGGGGGGGGGGGAACACCCCGGAGACGCGTGCTGGGCGTTTGCAACCGCCTCAACACTTCCAGATTTGTGAGAGGCCGCCTACGCAAGATTTGACGGTATGCTAGCCCCCGGAGGCCGCCGGCCACAGTCATAGACGTGCGAAGAGCAATCCGCGTAGAGGGAAGTGTTCAGATACTTCTCCATCACAAAAAATTATGAAAAATTACCATCAGTCCTATAGCACATGTGCCCACGTTGTGTAAAAAACTCATGATTTTATCGCGCTCCAAGTATTTAATAATATTCACGCTGCATCGTTACCGCAGAACGTCTACTACCGTTTCATTGCCATCCGTGAGGGGGGCCACAACCCGGAGACGCGTGCCGCCTCTTCGGACATGCCACAACACCACCCCGCATGTATGAGGGCCCGGTACGACGCTCCGGTGGCATTGCTACCCCCCAGGGCCCCCGTCCCGGCTAACCCTGTAGCGTTTGACCACGGGATCTAGTCCTTTGACTTTGCACGGACGGGCTTTGACCAGTGGACCTCTCCACCCGGTTGTGTTAGGTCGGCCCAGAGGAACACTTTGGAGCAACATCCGGGCCAAACCCACAGCTACATCCACTCCGTGTAGACCCGACGCGTCCGTTTCCCCCCTCCAGGTGCCGGCGGCGGCGACGTCCGTGAGGGGGGGGGGGCACACCCCGAAGACGCGTGCTGGGCGTTTGCAACCGCCTCAACACTTCCAGATTTGTGAGAGGCCACCTACGCAAGATTTGACGGTATGCTAGCCCCCGGAGGTCGCCGGCCACAGTCGTAGACGTGCGAAGAGCAATCCGCGTAGAGGGAAGTGTTCAGATACTTCTCCATCACAAAAAATTATGAAAAATTACCATCGGTCCTATAGCACATGTGCCCACGTTGTGTAAAAAACTCATGATTTTATCGCGCTCCAAGTATTTAATAATATTCACGCTGCATCGTTACCGCAGAATGTCTACTACCGTTTCATTGCCGTCCGTGAGGGGGGCCACAACCCGGAGACGCGTGCCGCCTCTTCGGACATGCCACAACACCACCCCGCATGTATGAGGGCCCGGTACGACGCTCCGGTGGCATTGCTACCCCCAGGGCCCCCGTCCCGGCTAACCCTGTAGCGTTTGACCACGTGATCTAGCCCTTTGACTTTGCACGGACGGGCTTTGACCAGTGGACCTCTCCACCCGGTTGTGTTAGGTCGGCCCAGAGGAACACTTTGGAGCAACATCCGGGCCAAACCCACAGCTACATCCACTCCGTGTAGACCCGACGCGTCCGTTTCCCCCCTCCAGGTGCCGGCGGCGGCGGCAGCCGTGAGGGGGGGGCACACCCCGGAGACGCGTGCTGGGCGTTTGCAACCGCCTCAACACTTCCAGATTTGTGAGAGGCCGCCTACGCAAGATTTGATGGTATGCTAGCCCCCGGAGGCCGCCGGCCACAGTCGTAGACGTGCGAAGAGCAATCCGCGTAGAGGGAAGTGTTCAGATACTTCTCCATCACAAAAAATTATGAAAAATTACCATCAGTCCTATAGCACATGTGCCCACGTTGTGTAAAAAACTCATGATTTTATCGCGCTCCAAGTATTTAATAATATTCATGCTGCATCGTTACCGCAGAACGTCTACTACCGTTTCATTGCCGTCCGTGAGGGGGGCCACAACCCGGAGACGCGTGCCGCCTCTTCGGACATGCCACAACACCACCCCGCATGTATGAGGGCCCGGTACGACG
>NW_025230700.1:0-13269 GCF_018294505.1 Triticum aestivum
ATAGTCCCAGGATCCCATATCATCACATAGCCTATACCATGTCAATGCATCTCCCTTAAAAGATAAAGGGAAGACCTTCTTCTTGATAACATCATCGGGCATACCTGCAAGCTTAAATAACCCACAAACTTCATCCACATAGATTAGGTGTAAATCGGGATGCAATGTTCCATCTCCTGCAAAGGGATTAGCTAGCAGTTTCTCAACCATACCCGAAGGAATTTCAAAGTAAACATTTTCAGTAGGTTCAGTAGGTTGAGGAGCAACTCTATGCTCTACTGGTCGGGGTGAAGATACCCCGAACAAGCCCCTCAAAGGATTATGTTCCATAGTAACAAGTGAAAGTAAATTTCAGCACACTATATAAATGTTTCCTTACCAATTTCCACTTACCAAAGGCGCTTCACTCCCCGGCAACGGCGCCAGAAAAGAGTCTTGATGACCCACAAGTGTAGGTGATCTATCGTAGACCTTTCGATAAGTAAGAGTGTCGAACCCAACAAGGAGAAGAAGGAAATGACAAGAGGTTTTCAGTAAGGTATTTTTTGCAAGCACTGAAATTGTAGGTAACAGATAGTTTTGTGATAAGATAATTTGTAACTGGTAACAAGCAATGAAAGTAAATAAAGTGCAGCAAGGTGGCCCAATCCTTTTTGTAGCAAAGGACAAGCCTGGACAAGTTCTTATAATGAGAAAAGCGCTCCCGAGGACACATGGGAATTATCATCAAGCTAGTTTTCATCACGCTCATATGATTTGCGTTCGTTACTTTGACAATTTGATATGTGGGTGGACCGGTGCTTGGGTACTGCCGTTTCTTGGACAAGCATCCCACTTATGATTAACCCCTATTGCAAGCACACACAACTACAAAAGAAGTATTAAGGTAAACCTAACCATAGCATGAAACATGTGGATCCAAATCAGCCCCTTACGAAGCAACCTATAAACTAGGGTTTAATCTTTTGTCACTCTAGAAACCCATCATCTACTTATTACTTCCCAATGCCTTCATCTAGGCACATATAGTTGTGAAGTGTCATGTAGTCGACGTTCACATAACACCACTAGAGGAGAGACAACATACATCTCATCAAAATATCGAACGAATACCAAATTCACATGACTACTAATAGCAAGACTTCTCCCATGTCCTCGGGAACAAACGTAAATACTCACAAAGCATATTCTTGTTCATGATCAGAGGGGTATTAATATGCATTAAGGATCTGAACAAATGATCTTCCACCGGATAAACCAACTAGCATCAACTACAAGGAGTAATCAACACTACTAGCAATCCACATGTACCAATATGAGGTTTTGGTACAAAGATTGGATAGAAGAGATGAACTAGGGTTTGAGAGGAGATGGTGCTGTTGAAGATGTTGATGGATATTGACCGCCTCCCTATGAGAGGATCATTGGTGATGACGATGGTGATGATTTCCCCCTCCCGGAGGGAAGTTTCCCCGGCAGAACAGCTCCGCCAGAGCCCTAGATAGGTTCCGCCAAGGTTCCGCCTCGTGGCGGCGGAGTTTCGTCCCGTAAGCTTGCTTATGATTTTTTCCAAGGTAAAAGACTTCATATAGCAGAAGATGGGCACCGGAGAGCTGCCAGGTGGCCCACGAGGTAGGGGCACGCCCCCCACCCTCATGCCCAGGGTGTGGGCCCCCTCTGGTACTTTTTCCGCTCAATATTTATCATTAATTCCAAAAATGACTTTCGTGGAGTTTCAGAACTTTTGGAGCTGGGCAGAATAGGTCTCTAATATTTGCTCCTTTTCCAGCCAAGAATCCCAGCTGTCGGCATTCTCCCTCTTCATGTAAACCTTGTAAAAGAAGAGAGAATAGCCATAAGTATTGTGACATAACATGAAATAACAGCCCATAATGCAATAAATATCAATATAAAAGCATGATGCAAAATGGACGTATCAAGCATACCATTTTATACGAAAACAAATTATCAAGGCAAGCAAAAACTACCATTTGCAAGGAAGAAGAAAGAAACAATACCAATGACAACATAACGAGAGGTAATTTAGTAACATGAAAATTTCTACAACCATATTTCCCTCTCTCATAATAATTACATGTAGGATCATAATCAAATTCAAGAATATAGCTATCATGTAAAATTTTCTCTTCATGATCTTCATGCATAAAAGTTTTATAATCTTCCAAGATAGTGGGATTAACATCAACTAGAGTCATGACCTCTCCAAACCCACTTTCATAAAAAGATTCAGAAGATTGAACATTCTCCAAATATGTGGGATTATTTTTACCTAAAGTTGACACTCTTCCAAACCCACTTTTAATATTATCGCAAGCATATTCATTATAGGGTTTAAATAAATTTTCAAGATCATTAGAATCATTATCACCCCAATCATGATCATGGCAACAAGTAGTGGACATAACAATATTACCATCCCCAAGCTTGGGGTTTTGCATATTATTAGCACAATTGACATTACAATAATTTATAAACATCATTGCAATCATGCTTTTCATCCAAAGAGCTATCATGAATCACTTTATAAATTTCTTCTTTAACACTTCATCACAATTTTGAGATTCATGAATCCCAAGCAAAACTTCATAAATATAATCTAGTGAACTCAATTGGTTCATCATAATTGGATCTTTCGAAAAGATTAGAAAGTGGATGAGGATCCATATCAATAGATTTTTTAAAGTAAAGATGCAAGCAAATAGAAGACACGTGGAAACACAAACAAAGATAGCAAACAAAAGATCGAACAAGAAAAAGGCGAACAGAAAAGAAGGCGAATAAAATCGCAAATTTTTGTGAAGTGGGGGACATGAAAATGAGAGGCAAATGGCAAGTAATGTAAATTGCAAGGAGATGAGATTTGTGATTAGGAACCTGATAGATGTTGATGATGTCTCCACGGCAATGGTGCCTGAAGTTCCTTTGACGTGGCTAGAATGCGTCAGTATTTTCCCAAAGAGGAAGGGATGATGCAGCACATCGATGGTAAGTATTTCCCTCAGTTGTGAAACCAAGGTGTCAATCCAGTAGGAGAACCAAGCAACACTATGTAAACGGTACCTGCACACAAAGAACAAATACTTGCAACCTGACGCGTAAGAGGGATTGTCAATCCCTCCTCAGGAAAAAGATAGATGGATTTGTATGAGTTTGGATAAATAGATCTAGCTAAAACACGAAATAAAATAAGTAAAGAAAGTGTAGCACGGTACTTTTGGGTTTTTGGAATAATAGATCTGAAGAACAAACAGCAAAAAATAGATCAGAAAGCAAATATGATAAAAGATAGGCCCGGGGGCCGTAGATTTCACTAGTGGCTTCTCTCGAGAAAATAGCACACAATGGGTAAACAAATTACTGTTGGTCAATTGATAGAAGAACCAATAATTATGACGATATCCAAGCAATGATCAATATATAGGAATCACGTCCAAGATTAGTAGACCGACTCCTGCTTGCATCTACTACTATGACTCCACACATCGACCGCTATCCAGCATGCATCTAGTGTATTAAGTTCTTGGAGAAATGGAGTAATGCAATAAGAACAATGACATGATGTAGACAAGATCTATTCAAGTAGGAATAGACCCCATCTTGGTATCCTTAATAGCAACGATACATGTGTGCCTCGCTGCCCCTTCTCTCATCGGGAGAGGACACCGCAAGATCGATCCCATTGATACGTCTCCAACGTATCTATAATTTTTGATTGTTCCATGCTATTCTATTACCCGTTTTGGATGTTTATGGGCTTTACTTTACACTTTTATATCATTTTTGGGACTAACCTACTAACCGGAGGCCCAGCCCGAATTGCTGTTTTTTCCCTAGTTCAGTGTTTCGAAGAAAAGGAATATCAAACGGAGTCCAAACGAAATGAAACCTTCGGGAGCGATCTTTTTGGAACAAACACAATCCAGGAGACTTGGAGTGGACATCAAGCAGCAGACGAGGAAGCCACGATGCAGGAGGGCGCTGATACGTCTCCAACGTATCTATAATTTTTGATTGTTCCATGCTATTATAGAACCCCTTTTGGATGTTTATGGGCTTTATTTTACATATTTATATCATTTTGGGACTAACCTACTAACAGGAGGCCCAGCCCGTGTTGCTGTTTTATTACCTATTTCAGTCTTTCGAAGAAAAGGAATATAAAACAGAGTCCAAGCGGAATGAAACCTTCGGGAGCGTGATTTTTGGAACGAACGTGATCCGGAGAACTAGGAGTGCAAAGTCAAGAAGCAAACAAGGCGGCCAGGAGATGGAGGGCGCGCCCACCCCTCCTGGGCGCGCCCCTTGTCTCATGGGCCCCATGAGCGGCAGCCAACTTTAGCGACCAGACCTCAAACAATCTGATCTCTGTGCTTTAGTGTCATCCCTGGATCAGTAATGCTGACACGCACAGTACTTGAAGGATTTATAACAGAGTAGCAATCACACACTTATTACATCGAATGTCTCAAAAGAGAACTTATTACAACAAATATGGCTTAAGGCCATCTAACAACGATAACAGCAGAAGGCTTGGAAGATAAGTGAGTCCATCAACTCCAACAGCATCACTGAGTATAGAACCACGACCTAAGGCACCTTACTCATTGTCTGAAAAGTCTGCAACATGAACGTTGCAGCCCGAAAACGGGTCAGCACATGGAATATGTTGGTAATGTAACACATAGAGAGTAATGAAAGAATATGCTATACTACATGCATATATGGCTGGTGGGAAGCTCTACGGTTACAGTTTTGCATAAAGCCAATTTTTCCCTACTGCAAAGGAATAAATTTTATTTAACTATCATGGTGGTTGCTAAACATTGAGAAGATTGACATCCTCTCAATCCCAATTAAACATCATCATTAAACCCAACAAAATTAATTAAAGTAACATGATGAGATTCACATGATAATCCAGGTATTAGATACTCAAGATGTCCATAACCGGGGACACGGCTAACCATGATTAGTTTATACACTCTACAGAGGTTTGTGCACTTTTCCCCACAAGACTCGATCTCCTCCGTTGGATTTCTCGCACTACATGGTGTTTGAGAAACGGATGACTGAGACATAATCTTTCAGAAGCGTTTGCACCTTACGATCAGGTAGACAGTACCAACCTACATCCCCTACATCTGCTAGTCTACCACTGTAAGAGTTCACACAACTTAATCAACTATGCTAGAGCCCATAGTAGATTGTGGCTGCACACGGAAGTTTCTAGCATAAATAATCTCATGATCCCTTTGAGCCTGGGTGGTGGTCCATAAAGAAAACAGGCAATCGCTAGAATACCCAGGTGCCTCAATCCACCCAGATGTGTGTTTAAGTTGCCACCTTAAATAAACCATTAAATAACATTCTCACATCTGTCATGGATACACTCACCCAATCCAGGTCTACTAGCATAGCATGGCATAATAAGCAAACATAGAAGTAACTCCCAAGGGTTGGATAATAAAACAGGTAATAGGTACTACCTCATCTACTTCCCAAAACCCACAATTTAATTAGATCCTAATCATGCAATGTTTGAGGATTGATCTAATGCAATAAAACTGGGTATGAAAGGGGTATGATCAAAGTGTTACTTGCCTTGCTGATGATCCGTGAAACCTAGAGATTCGAAGTAGCAAGCGGCACACTCCGGGTACTCTATCGCAAACAAACAAGCATTCAATAAGTACTCATCTAATGCACAGGTAAAACTCAAATAAGAGAACTAACCAGAAAATTCAACTTAGGAACTCCGGTTTGCAAAAAGAATCAAATCGAACGAAGCAACGAAAGTCAAACGGCGAAAGAACAAGCTTCGTTTACTAATCTGGACCTAAGTCAAATTTTCAGAAGAAAAAACTTGTGTGAGTTGGTTAAATGGAATGTGGGTTTCGAGACAAAACTCTAGGCGCTTGAATCGCCTGATTCCGATAAACGAGCGAAAAGTTATACTAAAACAAAAATCGGATCAGAAATCGCGATCAGAAATAACCACGGAAATCCGAGAAAAAGAAAAACCGACGAACAGTTTAACGAATGGATGTTCGTCAACTGAAACTAAATGGTGAACCCGTCCGTTAAAACGAACGAACGAGTGAATGCTCGCTAAATAAATAAACCGGAAAAAAATACAATAAACAGATCAAAAAACCTAGGGTTTTCTAAAAAAACGGATCGGTTTTCTTAGAAAACTGGGGCGGCGGGCGGCAACCTCGGCTCAGGCTCCGGCGAAGTCTGGCGGGATCCGCTGTTACGGGGCGGCGTGGCGTGGCGGGGCGGCAACGACGGTGGCGGCGGCAGCGGCTCCTGAAGGCGATGGCGGCTGCGGTGGCGGCGGCTTGCGGCGGCGATGGTTTGCAGCGGCGGCGGCTCCTGCTTGGGGCTCCAGGGGGGCCCGGGTCGGTTTATAAAGTGGGGGGCGGCAGTGGCTTGCGGGAAGGGGCAGTGGCGGCGTGGCCCTCCCGGACTCGGCGGCGGCGGCGATCGGGACTCCAGTCCCAATCCGGATGCGGGAGGCGGCGGTGGCTGGGCCGGCTCGGCTGGGCCTTCGGCCCAGTCGGGCACGCGGGACCTTTTTTTTAAACAATTCCGCCGAAACTAAGAAAAATCCTAGAAAAATAAATAAAAAACTAAAAATGTCTGTCGGTGTCAAAATCGGCGGATCTTGGGTAGGGGGTCCCGAACTGTGCATCTAGGCGGATGGTAACAGGAGACAAGGGACACGATGTTTTACCCAGGTTCAGGCCCTCTTGATGGAGGTAAAACCCTACGTCCTGCTTGATTGATATTGATGATGTGGGTATTACAAGAGTGGATCTACCACGAGATCAAGGAGGCTAAACCCTAGAAGCTAGCCTATGGTATGATTGTTGTTCGTCCTATGGACTCAAGCCATCTGGTTTATATAGACACCGGAGAGGGATAGGGTTACACAGAGTCGGTTACAATGGTAGGAGATCTACATATCCGTATCGCCAAGCTTGCGTTCCACGCCAAGGAAAGTCCCATCCGGACACGGGACGAAGTCTTCAATCTTGTATCTTCATAGTCTTGGAGTCCGGCCGATGATGATAGTTCGTCTATCCGGACACCCCCTAGTCCAAGACTCCCTCAGTAGCCCCTGAACCAGGCTTCAATGACGACGAGTCCGGCACGCATATTGTCTTCGGCATTGCAAGGCGGGTTCCTCCTCCGAATAATTCATAGAAGATTGTGAACACCAGGATTGTGTCCGGCTCTGCACAATAAATTCCACATACCACCGTAGAGAGAATAATATTTACACAAGTTCAATTTGCTGACGTATTTTGTGGCGTGACATCGCACCACCACCAAGCCTTTACTCAAATTGTTTTTATCGTACCACCTTAGCGCGTTTAGCGAAGCGGTTTCCTTGGCACGTCTTGTCGAAGCAGAGATCGTGTTCCCCTTATTCCAGGATTCCCATCAATACCGACGTGGGTAACCCAACCGCGCCATTGATTGCGGCGCTTGGGAGATAAGCAAGTTTTATCAGGCCGGTGGGGACGTATGGTTGTGTCCTCCCATATAAGGGGATAAAGATCTACCCTTTTACCTACGCCTTCTTCCTCCTTTGCTTATCCATCTTTGCGAACTCGAGCTCCAGCGCCCAAGTCCGTACATCTCACCTCAACCTTCTCCAACTATGTCCGGAGCGGGAGGGAAGTGGATGGCCTCCTCCATTATGTAGGGGCACATCCAGAAGCTGCGCAGCGCCGGATATCTGTCCAGCGACATCGCGCACCGGCTCCCCGACGAGGGGGAGCTCATCCCCACCCCCAGGCCCCATGAGAAGGTAGTATTCCTTTCCCATTTCCTCCGCGGACTGGGCTTCCCGCTCCATCCCTTTGTCCGGGGGCTTATGTTCTACTACGGCCTAGATTTCCATGCTCTGGCCCCGAATTTCATCCTCAACATCTCGGCGTTTATCATCGTGTGTGAGGCCTTCCTCTGCATCCGGCCCCACTTCGGCTTGTGGCTCAAGACCTTCAGTGTCAAGCCAAAGGTTGTGAAGGGCAGCCAAGCGGAGTGCGGAGGCGCCATGGTGGGCAAGATGCCCAACGTTACTTGGCTCGAGGGCACCTTCGTGGAAACCATCAAGGGGTGGCAATCGGGGTGGTTCTACATCATCGAGCCGCGTGACCCTGAATGGGCAGCGGCCCCCAAATTCAGATCTGGCATCCCCATACGGCTCACCTCCTGGAAAGAGAGTGGCCGGACATGGGGTGATTCGGAGGAGCTGACCGGACTTCAAGCCTGCATACAAAAGCTAGTGAACAAGAAGCTCAAGCTTGTCAATGTAGTCTAGGTCATGCTTGTCCGTCGGATTCTCCCGTGCCAACAACGGGACTTCAATATGTGGGAGTTCGATCCAGCGCAGCACCAGACTTTGAGCGGGCTCTTCAACACTACGTACGAAGAGGCCTGGAGGGTGCTGTTTAAGGGCGCCGAGGCTCCCGCATCCGCTACCGAAGATCGCGGATTCAGCTCGCAGCGTCCGGCTATCGAGGTAAGCGATTTTACCCTTTATGGGACACTTGTTTTCCATAGTTTGACTTTATGCAGGATCTAAACTCCCTCTCCTTTGACAGGACTGGCTGAAGAAGGCCGAGCAGACTAACTGTCTGGCCCCTTTGCCAGAAGACCCAGCGGACGCCCGCTTAACGGGGCTGCTGGTTCCGGCACCCCACGTGGTGCCGGAGAAGAAGGACAAGAAGAAGGCCACGGGCACTCGAAAGAGTTCCCGTTTTCAGGTGTCATCGGACGATGACACCAAGGCGGACTCCTCCCACGAAGGCGAGGAGGAGAAGAAAGAGGCCTCTCCCCTAGTGGGGGGAGGGAAGAAAAGGAAGGCCTCCCCAACGAGGGAGGCCGAAGGGTCCAAGAAGGGAAGGACTCTTCCCCCAGACTGCTCTGCCAACGCCGGCGACGACGACGAGGATTGTCCTTCAAGGGCCAAGCCCCTGGCGAGATCGTAAGTATCCGGACTCCCGAATAACTTCATGATTTTTCTTTTCGCCACATGGTGTCTTTCTAATGCCGCATACAACCCTGCAGTCTGCCCAAGGATGATCTTCCTGCTTCGTCGAGCGGGTCCTTGGGTGCGTCGGATATGGATTCCCTTCCGACCGCCTCCACCCCCTGTGATATGGACGATGCCGAGGTGGGATCCCGGGAAGGGACCCGCCAGGAGGAGGAGGCCCCGGAGGTGCCGCAGGGCAACCTCCCGGACTTTGCACCGGAACCTGTAGTGGCTCCGGAGTTTGGCGGGCGGCCCCTTCATAAGAAGGGCAAGACCGTGACGCCGGCGGCCTCCGTCCAACTGGAGGCGCCGAATAGCTTGCTGGAGGCGCTCAACGGTGTTTCCATCGAAGAGGAACACCGCACCGTCATGAGTGCGGTGATTTCGAAGGTTCAGCTCGCCAAGAGCGGGCTGACCGAAGCCTGTAGCAGCCTTGTAACAGGCTTTGAGGTAAGAAATTTGATATATGTAAAATAGTACTGCATAGACAGTAGCCCCTGATGCTCGGTTTGGTGTTCGGAAAGAAAAGCCGGACTGAGGATCTAAAAAGATATACGGAGGAGTCATAAAAAATATGTCAATATGGGATTGCAGGCTGTGCTGCTGATCTCTGCCGCACTAACTGCGGAGGTCAATACTTTGAAGCAAAGCCTCGAGCGGTCCGAGAACGAGCTTGGCCGTGCCAAGAAGCAGCTCGAGGACAAGGAAGGTGAGTGACACCTTATTAAAATTGTACCTTACAGAAAAGGATTTTGGTTGCAAGAAGAATGACAAGGATAACATGGGTATTGCAGGGGCCACAAACGAGGTGGTGACCCTGAAGGAGGCGGTGTCCGCGGCCGAATGTAATGCGGCCGCGGAGCGCACCGAGCGAGAGGAGCAGGAGGCGCGGGTGGCGGAGGTACAGCAAGAGCTCCAGGGTCTCGTGGAAAAACATGAGAGTTTGGAGCGCGACTCGAAGACTCGAGAGTCCGAGCTTGCATCGGCTCTTGAGAGTGCCAAAGCCGCTAAGGCCGAAGCCTACAAGGCCCTCCAGGAAATCGAGGCATTGAAGAAAATAGCGACGGGTAAGGCATTTTCCATGCAAAGTAAGCATGTGAGTGTGAATTACCTATCACTTACCCAAATTCGGAGCTCTCCAGGAGCGTTCGCAGATTTGCCCCGCAGCGTGTCCGATGCTGCCGCTTTCTATAGGGTCGAGGAGGGGAGATCAATGGAGAATGTCTTTTGGTCTCAGTATGCTGAGGCCGGACATCCGGTGCCCCTGAGCGACCAGCTGAAGCAGCTGGTCGAGCTCCACAAGGTGGCCGAAAAGGCCATGAAGGGCCTCATAGTTCGGTTGTGGCCCAAGGAGGCCATGCCTAGGAGCTACTTCGGCCTGGTGCGGCGGCTGGTAGATGTGTGTCCATGGGTTGAAGTCATCAAGCACTCTGCCTCTATTGAAGGTGCCTGTCGTGCCCTTGCCCGCGCAAAGGTGCAATGGGGCAAGATGGATGCTGAGAAGCTTGTGACGGACGCGCCACCGCCGGGCAAGGAGTATCGCATGCCCGAGATGTATTATAAGAGTGTCTTGAAGGGTGCCCGCATTATTGCGGGTGAGTGCTCCAAAGATGTAATATTTGAGTAGACTCGCATTTTGTTATCCTGTGCGCTGAAAACTTTGTTCATATGCGCTAAGCAACACTTGTTAATTTAAAATATTACCTTCTGTGCGGCCATTTATCAAATCTGAGAGATGGCAAGTCGTCGGCTTCAGCCCCCATGCCATGAGTGCTGGGGTGTTCGGGATAAATTTGAGCACTCTTGTTCCCATTTTTGGGTCCATCTAGGGAGGCGCTCAACACAACGAACAAGGCAACCGGACTTATAATGCTTGAACACTCTCACTTAGCCATAGAATTCTATAATTTTAAATTTCGGCGAAGCCCGTAGTGTTCGGAAGGCCGAATTTGGGGCGCTATCCACGCCTGGGCCGGACAAAGCCGGTTCCTCGCTCTAAGCGACATAAGTCTTTAGGGACTCAAAAAGACCTCTCGAACAACGACCGGCTCTCGCCTCATCATGACGGTCAGTTTTAGCTTTCTCCACTGAGGCGCTCGCCCAGCTCAACTGGGGCGCAATCGCAGTGGTTCTCCCAGTGCTACCTTAGCCGATACAACAGAACGTAAGGTACCAAAACATGGGAGCCGGGCAAACCCAACTATTGACCCAAGACATGATTCGGAGCCGATGCATATAATGCTATAAGTTCGGGGTGCCGCACTTGTGAAAGTGTTCGGACTTATCACACCATGATGCGGGAAACATAAGCCCCTGGTGTATTTAGCCGTACCAAAGTGTACGGATGCAACATGTCATAAATGATCATATGTATAAGAAAGAAATGCAATTATAAGCAAAAAGGTGCTGCATTGTTTATTCAAGAAATACTGCCGTGAATGCAGAACGATACAAATAGTGCGATAAGCAAGGGATGGGACTATTTAACATGTCCCCCTCCAGGGGTAGGCTGCGGAATGGTGTATAAAACAGATGTAATGCTCATAATGGAGACCACCTGGATATTCGTCGTAGCCTTTCTCCTTCCCTGGCTGCTGCATCGTGAGTTCAGCAGGTCTACTGCCGGACAGGGCCTCCGATGAACGGGGTCCTGTGGGTAAAAAAAGAAAAAGAGAAAAAAAAGAACGACACACTTGAGAGCCCCTGGTGTGGTTAAGCCGCATTCTGGGCCAATCGTGGTCGTGCCCCTCCCCAATGCCCATGGTATCTCCAGAGCATAATGATGTACGCGAAGGACCGGTCTTGCAATTTTGCAGGGGCTGGGGTTGGGGCCGCATTGCTCCACGTGCTCGGAACGCGCCAGGTGGTCTTGTTGTAGGTTACTCCGTGCACGTTTAGCCGTGTCTGGTCGCTTAACGGCCGGACTAGAGAATTGCCTTAAGAGGATGCACTGTACTTCTGCCGCGAGAGCCGCTGTATGTTCCTCCGTTCGGAGAGAGCGTTCAGTGTTTCCGTTGACCGTGATGACTCCTCGAGGGCCTGGCATCTTGAGCTTGAGGTATGCGTAGTGCGGCACCGTGTTGAACTTTGCAAACGCGGTACGTCCGAGCAGGGCATGATAGCCGCTGCGGAACGGAACTATGTCGAAGATTAACTCCTCGCTTCGGAAGTTATCCGGGGATCCGAAGACCACTTCCAGTGTAACTGAGCCTGTACAATTGGCCTCTACACCTGGTATGACACCTTTAAAGGTCGTCTTTGTGGGTTTAATCCTTGAGGGGTCTATGCCCATTTTGCACACTGTATCCTGATAAAGTAGGTTCAGGCTGCTGCCGCCGTCCATCAGGACTCTGGTGAGGTGAAATCCATCGACGATTGGGTCTAAGACCAATGCGGCGAATCCTCCATGGCGGATGCTGGTGGGGTGGTCCCTTCGATCAAAAGTGATTGGGCAGGAGGACCATGGGTTGAATTTCGGGGCGACTGGCTCCATCGCGTATACATCCCTAAGTGCACGCTTCCGCTCCCTTTTGGGTATGTGGGTTGCGTATATCATGTTCACCATCTGCACTTGTGGGGGAAACCCTTCTGTCCTCTATTGTTCGGCGGTCGGGTCTCTTCCTCGTCATCGCTATGCAGCCCCTTGTCATTGTTTTCGGCAATTAGCTTGCCTGCCTGCTTGAATACCCAACAGTCCCTGTTGGTGTGGTTAGCTGGCTTTTCGGGGGTGCCGTGTATCTGGCACGAGCGATCGAGTATTCGGTGCAAATTGGACGGACCCGGAGTAGTTCTTTTGAATGCCTTTTTCCGTTGACCGGGTTTAGAGCCTCTGAATCCGGCATTGACTACCGTATCCTCGCTATTGTCGCCGTTAATGCTACGTTTGTTCTTGTCGCTACGCGACCTGCCATTGCGGTCCTTGATATCCAGACTGCCAGAATTTTTGCTGAGGTTGTTTCTGCAGGCTAGCCAGCTGTCCTCTCCCGTGCAGAAGCGGGTCATGAGTGATGTGAGGGCTGCCATGGATTTCAGCTTTTCCTGTCCCAGGTGCCGGGCAAGCCACTCGTCGCGGATGTTATGTTTGAAGGCCGCGAGGGTGTCAGGACCCCGACTCGATGTCACATCGATCTAGCCAGTAACACTTCATATCACTTTGCGGCCTCACGCACGGTGTTCCCACGGGTGTCGCCTTACCTTTGCCC